>NW_015114252.1:148904-149995 GCF_001443285.1 Poecilia latipinna | reverse complement strand
TTTTTTTTGCCACTAGTGGCATTTATTTTGAAAGAAAACCAACAGAGAGGGAGGGCAGGGGAGGACATGGAACCAAGGAGCCGCGTAGCCGAGTTTTAATCAAGACCAAGATCAGCACCCCGCGCTACGTGACAGAAAAAAAATAAGTTTTACCTATCAAAATCGCTTCTCAAATTGGTCTGAAAGATCCACATTCCCATAAAAACACCTAGATGTTAAATACTTAGAGCTGAAATATATTTAACCAGTATCAATTACAACTCATTTCATTCTGTTTTGCTTTCATCGCTGTGCTACAATCCGCAGAGGTCTCCTGCCATCCCTATAAAAATAACACCCTGGGCGGTTGCCCATATTGCCCATGTCAGAAACCACAACTGAAACATCGCAATTAACGGTAAATAACGTTCAACTATGAACACTGTCCAACGGCGCAACAAGAAACCAAGCAGAAGAAGCAGCATGACTGTTCTCGCCCTCCCTCCCACTGCGATGTTTGCCACCATGACAGGAGGTGAAATCAATCAATGAGCATGCTCTGTGTTCGTTCAACTTTTACTTATTCAGCGATTAAATAAACGTGTGTATGTGTTAGCTACTGCAGTGTACACAAGAACCCAGAGAGGCTTCAGTCCTTAGGACTTAGTAAAGATCCGTCCAGAAGAATCGGATCGTTCCTGAATGTCATATCACTATATTGCACTTTGGTCACAGCGTTGTCCCATATAAGCGACACCTCAGTCAACACCTCCACACAATAATTCCAAGTGACAACTTTTTTTCATCGCAGATGCAACATGTGTGTCTCAGTCTGTACAGCTAGTTTTGCTAGCATCACGTCCACAGATCTTACCTTTCTTTAAGCTTTCATTCCAAGTGACGCTAAAAGTTGGACGAAGTCCCCACCGTCTGTGAAAGCAAAGCGTTGCTTATTTTACATGTCGCCATATCTTATGATTTATGCAGCGCTATTATATTACTGACAATTAGACAGACATCTTCTCCCGCTCAGAGGAAACCACTGTGCATGTCTGGAGCTCCGCGTGCGAGTAAAGGTGGAGGCGATGGGTGACAACAGACACTAAGTCACG
>NW_015114252.1:123223-144952 GCF_001443285.1 Poecilia latipinna | reverse complement strand
GCTAAAAATAACATTCTTAATTTACATGGAAATAAAAAAAATTGCAGAGCTTGAAATAGTTTCAGAAACAATGTTGCAAAAACCAACTTGGTGCAGCTTGTTGGGAAACTGGAAGCGATCCTGTCTCTCCCTCCTGCTGCATTGGGCTGCTGCCTAAGTGTAACTGTAAATAACAAAAGATGTTGCCAAACTAATCTCAGCTCAGAATTTTCTTTTCTTTTCACAGCTTCTTCTGTGCTAAAGAGGAAGGAGTCGTTCCTGGCTGCAAGGTTGATATCTGTTACTATTGATGCTCCATGTTTGGCTGCGGAAGAGAAGAAATCCATGAAGAACCTTTTTGAATCAACTTGATAACTGATACAGCTGTATGCCGGTGCGACCTTTTAAAGGTTGAAATGCTTACACTTAAACAACACTGCTCTCTTTTTACTTTTTAACTGTTAGTCACACAGATGCATACGTTAAACACTTAAAATGAAGAACAAAAACAAATGCTGGGAATTTCATCTTTTATATGGTATGTAACAACATTACAAAACTGCAAAGATTTGCAGAAGATTCTCTGAGAAACACCAAATGATAACAAAAATGACAATCACCTCCTAATGGATCTCCCCAGTCCACCTACAGCAATCCTAACATTTTATCTGGTCTAACCTGAAATGCTGTTATTTTCTTACTTTCATGACTGCGATGCTACTATTTTTGTCTTTTTCATTTCCTCTTCTCTGCACCTTTCTTCTTCTCTTGCTGTCTGTCCGTCAACCGGCAGAGAGGCGACAGCAAGTCTCCAGGCCGTAAACTGATCTCCGTCAGAGAGAGTGCAGGGCAGAGCGGGACAGGATTCCTGATATAGATCTACCTCAGAGACTCAGGCAAACAAAGCCTCACCTGTTTGCACCACCCTGTCTGGATCCTTTTCCAGTACCACCTCCATTGCTGTTGATGCATGACTACCAGAGTCTGAAATTCTCCACTTTGTAAGTTTGTATGTCTTCCTCTCAGTCTTTGTTTCTGGTGTGGAATGTAGGAACCCACACTATATATGTATATATATATATATATATATATATATATATATATATATATATATATATATATATATATATATATATATATATATATATATATGTATGTGTATATATACATATATGTGTATATATACACATATATGTATGTGGACCCCAGACATAAAACTTAGCACTGTGGAGCCAAGTGTCAGATATCAGATAATGTGAGATACAACTAATTAGTCCATTCTTGGGCCCCGCTCCCACCGGCTCATAAGCTAAGGCTACTTTGAGGACATTTATTATTTATCGGAGTGAGTGAGGGAAAGGTGAGGAGGGAGGTTGATGCTGTTGCTGCTTTGCTTGTTCAACATATCAAGATTAGTTTCAACTAACTCTGTTGGATGACTGAAGCCCGTGAACACTGCAGACGTTTCATCACACGGTGTGTCACACAATCCTCTCCTCAGTCAAACAGGGAGAGGACTTCATGTTTCCTCTCAATGTGTTTTAATGTGCTGGTACGTCACTTCCCCAGTAATTTGGTTTAATTACTTGTTTTGAGAACCACAGTACAGCTCTAAATATGAGATATTGGTATGATGGGATTAAAAAAAACAAAACATTGTCTGACTTTTGGTGGACCATTTTAAATGACAGCAAGCAAAACAATTTTTAAATAAAACAATTTAAACGTGATTGCTTTAGTAAGTTTATTAATCTGACTAATTTAACATTCTCTAATATTTATCTTTGGACATATGGATGTTGAATGTCAGTTCTAACAATCTTGAAAAACTAATTTGATATAAATAAACAATGGAATCTGAAGAAAAAACAGTTTTAATTTTGTTTAGTCTTTATTTTTAAAAAGCAAATTGCTTATTGCTAGAAATGCATTAGTACAGTTCCATAGTTATTCCTACTTAAAATGGCTAGAATTACAAACATGCAGTTCACATCAAACACAGACGTTTAGAACATCATTACTGAGCAGTGAGGAGGCGTGTCCTGTTTGAAGCTTTGTTTGGTGACCTTCAGTGGAGTTCTCCGACTGATCATATTATATGCTATGATGTACAATATGAAACATTTAACAGTTGAAGGTCTCTCTGACAAAAGCATGAACGCAGACTAAAGTTTGCCAGAGAGAACATAGACAAAGACCAAGACTTCTGCAAAAATGTTTTTTTTTCATGTGCCTACTTTTTTAGGCAGATAATTGTAAAAAAGAATTATTTGTAGACCTGAACAGAGGTAACCCGACCATCACCTGTCTGTGCAGTTCTGCTTGATTCTCAGCTCAAATCTTGTTTCACTGCTTAGTCTGGGCTTTCTCCCTTTCACTTGGATTCCTCCGGTAGAATTTCAAACGACCAATCAGCAAACAGAAGGAGCAGTTGTGAAAGATGCTGATGATTTTCTGCGCTGTTTTAGATTTGTAGTCTGCCTGTAGTATTAACAATAGCAGCAGAGGAAGTGAACAAAGCCATCCATGTTGGTCACGCTTACAAATATTTTTTTTTACCAGGCTGAAACAGAGGACATTTTGGTATGAATCAAGCTAAACTGTTCTAGGAAAAGAACATCACTCCATCTGTGATGCATAGAGCTCAAAGTGTTATGATAAGGGGAAATTTTGCTCCTGGCCAGATTGCCATCATAGAGCACACAATGAATCTGCTGCGTATCAATCAAAGGTTTCTGGAGGAAAATGTGAGACAATTTGTAAAAAAACATAAACAAAAAAACATAAACAAAAACAAAAACAAAGCTTAAGCAGAACTGAACCTTTCAACATTACAATGATCCAAAACACAGCGGTAAATCCACCAAGGACCAGCTGAAAATTGAGAAAGGGAAAGTACCTGGCTCAGTCAAAGCCCACATCCTCATCTTATTTAAGTGCTTTTGAATTTTTGACACAGGGTGTAGAAATAGTCAAACAAATGGAAAAACCCCTGTAAACATCTAACAGTGGAAACTGAGAAATGGAGAAAACTTTCTTCATACTGACTCTTTCTCCAAAGACAGTCGTTACGTGGAGCTAACAAAAAAGACCCAAATGCTGAAACTCTCCCAGACAAAGATCCAGGAACCGAGTTTACTGATTACTAAAGAACTTCTGTCACAGACTGAATGAGGTCTGGTTTAAATGCAGGAACAGCAAATATCCACAATGGAAGGAGGTAGGAGAGGAGTCTGGGTCTGGAGTATACATTGATGGAGACACAGCACAACTTTCTAGGAAATGTACTTGAAGATGGAGTGAACTTGGAGGACAAGTTTCTTAAAAACTTTTCAAATTGATATGGCTTTAAAGGATCCTTACACCCACCTTACTAGATGCTCTACCAGAAATTCCCAGTTTGCATAAGCCTGCTAGTGTAAAAGCAGTAAGCTGGTCTGTAACATATACAATACCAAAGAATTGGTGGTGGATTCATCTGCTCATCATATTAGGGGATTTTGTGGGGAATGTCACGATATATGAAGGATACATCAAAATCATTTTGAGGTCGCAAGTCATGTGGTGGGGTACACCCCACCACATGACTTGCGACCTCAAAATGATTTGGAGACTATGTCAGGTCAGATGATTACTTTGGTTTTCCTCATGAATGGATGGACAGATGAACAGGAGGAGGAATTGTCTTTAGACTGGAAATAATAACATTTTGGAGTGTCCCAGCCAGAGATCTGTCCAGGATCTGATGCAGCAGTGTCCCCTGGTGCTCTGGAAACTCTTAGATGTGTCAGCAAAACTAATTGACAATATTGATCGAGGATTTCTTCCGTATCAGGTCCAAATCTTGCACAGTCTCACATCCAAAGCAGACTCATCTGCTTTGGATGTGATTTGGACTGTTTTTTGAGGAGTTCCCAGTCAGACACATCTTCAGGAATTAGAGGGAACTTCGCAGCCAGGTGCTGATAATCATTCATTAACTGATCACCAACAAGTGTGATCACTCCTGTAAAAACTGTAGATTTGACTCTGGTGAATGGAGGTTTATGTTAACACAATGTCAGAGGGGGAACATCTGATGATGTTAAAGAAGTGTTGTTGTTGCACAGAGCCAAAATTCCTTTGAAATGACGTGAGAGTCTGATGAGGTCAAACAGAGGTTGATTTCTCTAAGTTGCTGCTGCTAAAAGGGAATTCTGTTAATGATGACTCAGACATGTTTTAGACTTTACTTATGCATTTCTATCAGACTACGACTACGTTCACGCTGCAGGCTTAAATGCTCAGTTCTTATTTTTTGTGTGAAATCAGATTATTTTTGTGTGTTCGTTCACATTTCCAAATGTGACTTGTATTTTGTCCATTGTGAACTGCAAACGACCTGACAGTGTCACGCATGCACAGTAGAGGGCGCAGTAAGGTCATACGTAGTGAGAGTGCTCAGAGTTTTGCCATAAAGAAGAAGTGCTCTGTTGAAGAAAACATGGATGCTAACGATGGAGCATACCGTATGATTTTAAAGTTGCTGTCCAATTGGAGCAGCAGATTAACAACTTAATCCTCATCATGGTCCACCATGGTTGACAGGTCATGAAAAGATCAGGTATAGGTCGCATTAAGGTAAAAAAGAAAAAAAAATGGGTCACTTCAGGCTGCAGTGTGAACGCAGCCCAAGACGTAAATTAGCAGGTGGTTCATTCTTTTCCTGTGGTTTAGAAGGGCTAATTAACGACTTTATTACAAATATTTAGACAGTTTGAGAAAAAATACGGAAACCAGTTCTGGGAATCAGGTAATTAATTCTCTGTAGAATTGTTTCAGGTGTACCTCTATGAACTGGTGGCTATTTTAATGTATAAAAGTAATACTTTCTAAAGCAAATTTGATCTATTATTTTTGAAAATATTTTGTAAACTGTTTAGGACTGAGGAACTAAACTAAAAGTTTCAGAACTGAATGGATCAACCGAGCTAAAAATAATTTAAAAAATCCACAATAAAGTGTTCCTACTGAGTCATTCTAAGGCTATCTTCAGACCCAAAATGGTCACATTTTTCTTTCTTCCCCTTTGTAGGACTTTGAAATATAAGAAACACAATTATGTGTGAATGGTTGTCTGTCATTGTCAGAGTGTAAGAAAGCCTCCCCTCATTTGTGTGTAGGTATCATTACAACAAGACAACAACACCCTAATAAAGAAAATGACTGCACTGTGTGCTTTTGTTTTCCATGCCAATCAGGCCGCTGATGCTGCTAATTTCTTCTTTGTTGAGCTGAAACAAACAGATGAGTATCCATATCAGCATCATGCATGGTGCTGACATCTTTCCTGAAATAAGTACAACTATTTTTACTGTCGTACCCTTTGTTTATGAGAAGGAGCTCCGTACAGAAGCATTTTTGTGGCCCTACTGTGATGTTGCCACTTGATAGCTATATGATCAGAGTATTTATGTAATTTAAAAGTTTTATGCTTTTCTCTTTTTTAGATGTTATCTTGTTTATACATAAAGACCACGTTTAAAAGTTAAATGTACAATTCTGATTGATAGAAAAACCTCCAGTGTTTTGCAGGTGATGGGTATTTGTGCTAGGGATGAGAGAAGTGATTTTTTATGGGATGCAAGTGGTGCAGTTGGTAGCCCTGTTAGTAGTGGGTTTAAATCCCAGCCTGTGTTTCTGTATAAAGCTTGTATGTTCTCTCCGTGCATGCTTTAGTTCTCTCTGGGTACTCCAGCTTCCTCCTACAGTCCAAAACATGACTGTGAGGTTAGTGGAGTTCTTAACAGGGATATGCAGGGAGGTCACCTTCCTCCTGTCTTGGCTTCTCTTCACTGGCTACCAGTTAATCTCTGACATGCTTAAGCCTCAGCGTTCTGCACGCACTCTGTGCTGCACTGATCAGTCTATTCTTAGCCCCGTTTCAATTTAACGGTTGTTTGTGATAAATTGTTTACTTGGTTTTTGAGGGGCTCTCACTCCCATTTCTTCTTTTTGCATTTTGAACCTCTACTTGGAACCTTCTTAAGGTCTAACAAAGCAAAATGTGAATTCCTGACATTTTTCAATTGGTCTTAAAACTTTTGTCAGGATACACAAGTCCCACATTTTCAATGAAACAGGGATCTTTCTCACCCATAGTCCTTCAAACACATGGTTCACAGTTTCCGACATGTTAACCACAGGCAGCACAACGTGTTCTGTGGATGGATACAGAAGAAAAACGAGGGAGAAGAAAAATGCAGCAATGCTGGGGAATCTTAAACATTATGAGCTGAGTATGTCAGGTTTTAAGTCCTATACAAAGAAGGTCCAAAGCGCTGTTCTATCTACATAACGTTAATGTTTTAAAATAAGAACAATTATTCTTCATATTTCCTGAACTAGCTGAAAGGTGTTAGACAAAATAGACAAAACTGTTGATGGTGGAAATAGGCAGGGTGACATAAGGTCAAAAAGCTCCATGTTATGTTAGAGATTTGAATGTTCTGTATGTTCATAAAACAGCATTAGAATACTGCTTTCCTGTTAGTCCCAAGAGTTCCTAAAAGTAGAATAAGAAGCAAACCTTTCAGTTATACGCCCTGTCTACTTTTAAGATCAGGTCTAAAGTGGCTTAGATTTTCCTAAGCATCTTTCTCCTACTACTCACCATATATCCATTATTTTCTATTTTTATGTTCTGTTTCTGTTTTTTGTCCTGGAAACATCTATATCTGCTCTAAAGATTTTGTTTGTCAGTGTTTTTCTGTCTTTGAGGGTCTACAGTATGAACCATTGTTTCCACAGCTTCATGTTCTCTCACTGTAGATGAAACACTTTCTGGATTTTCATTGATTCATACTGTAGCTAGTGCTACCAGCTCAGTGTTTCTCTGCTTAACTATGACTGAAGCACATATGGTGAGCATATTAGGATGAACTCAATCTAGACCTGTTTTTCATGTCTGTGTTCTGTTCTCTCAAATAGTCAGTCAGTAGTAGATGGACGCTCAGGTTTGCTGGACTTTTTCTAAAACAAGTCAGTTCTTTAAATTGTCGCCACATGATTTATCATATAGTCAAAATCAGTGACTATGTTACACAAAGTGTATGTTGTCTTCAACCTTGATGGCTTTTTTTTTTAATTCCTGCTGTATAAATGAAGTGAGTTTGATTGAACTGAACTCAGACTTGTTTTGGTAGGTGTTGGACTCCTCTAGGTTTGCCCATGGATTCTCATTCTGCTTATATGTAAACTTCAGAAGGCTTTTTATCTCATTGCTTCTTTTTTCTGATGATTTGTTTCTGTTGGCCTCATGAGGCCGGGGCTTTTGGTGGGCACTGGGGTGGATTTCAGCTTAATTTGAACAAAAATCTTTGTGTGTACATTTTGTGTGTGTCAGTCTGAGCTCTGAGCTTTCTGTTTTCCCAACAGCCTCACTCAGTTTACAGACACAAAGAACACTGCAACAAACTCCCTCAGCTACAGCCACCTCTGGGGTTTTCTTTTTCTGTATCTGTGAGAGACACAGTGAATATTAGATCACTGTATTTATGTGTAATTTCCTTCTGCTTGTCTCTCTGTGAGTGTGTTTATTGTCTTGGGAATTTAGAGACTCTCCGACAGTCTGTCAGTCTCTGTTAATTTCTTTCTTCTTCATTTACAGATTAATTATTTTTCTTTTCATCCTTTTTATTTGATGTTAATGCTTGCAATCTCAGAATGTCGTGTTCTATAATTGTAGATGTCTAAAAACAAACACACTATTTTCTTGTCAATAAATTTAGAAGAATTTTTTAAAATGATTTTATCTCCTTTTATGTGTGCTTAACTTTATGTTTAATTTATAAAATTACAGGCCAAATCATTTCTACAGTAAGCATAGTGAGGTTCTGAACACAATATATGATGTGGGTAATTTAAGAAAAATCATTCATAAGTCCTATAATAAAGAAAAAAACTCACTATTGTGATTTAAATAATTAAATAAAATATTTGATATTTTATTCTACATATTCTACAATGTGTTACACTTAACTCACTTTCTCAGCAATGATGTTCCACAATTTCCAACAGATATTTTGTCCAAATAGAAGTTTCTGCAGTTCAGCTTCGATATGCTGCTCCAACACTGTTTAAAGAAAGATATTAAATACTCTGACATGAAACATGCAGATCTTCGTCATTTGTTTCTAAGGATATGCCTGACTCCACAAGTGCAGCTGCTGTCTTCAATAAACTCATGTGTTGCTGCTGCTGACATATTTTTTATTAAATTCTAGGCTAACACTGGCATGTTCATTTTCTGTTTTGGCATGACTCAATTATTTGACCATTAACAGATTTCAGTGTGGTTCTAACATATCGTGTACAGATAAAGGCTGGAGAAGAGCTAGTCCTTATACTTCATGACTGCTGTTTCACCAGGTCCCAGGAACAAGCAGGACTGATTCCTATCTCCAGGGTCATCGAGCGAGAGGCAGGGTACCACCTGGACAAGTTGCCAGTCCGTCACAGGGCAACACAGAGACACACAGGACAAACAACCATGAACACACACACCTAAGGAAAATTTATAGAGATCTATTAAGCAAATAGTCAAAAAGGAAACAAATTCAACTCAGTCTGGGGCTTGAACCCACAACCTTCTTGTTGCAATACAACAGTGCTACCAAGTGCACCACTGTGCAGGCCTTTAGATTCCTACTGCACTGCAGAGTCCAGCCCTATCAGACCCTATCAGACCCTCACACTGGTTGTGTTTGTACTGAGCAGATTGCCTCCTCAAAAGCAACCGGGGATTGTCATATCCGTAATGACTTTTACTTGATAACACAGCAATGGACAACGTCAAGATTCTGAACCCACTTGTTAGTGAGGAAACAACTTTACCTCATCATGGGACCAGGAAACAGGCAGCATTGGTGAAATCCATCAAAGGAATAAAAAACAAGCTATCTGTTAAAGAAAACCAGCACCCAATGATGAAAAAGATGACTCATCTCTGCATCAGCCCTTGTGGCCAATGGACCAATCAATGGCTGACTTCAACTAAACTGGAGTCGCAACTGACAGGGTTTAAGAGAGTGTGTTGGATCTTGGCCATAGGGGTTACCCCAAGGATGCTGAACCTGGGTTTGAGCCCAGACTGGGCCAGACCAGCCTGAACTGGGTGCTGGAGGGCAAACAGGCCTAAAGTCATATGGCTGGAAGACAGTGCAAGAGAAGCTCACAACATACAAACAGAACACAGACACAGACCTTGTGTTTAACCTTCCTACTGATGTTTTATTAAAAAAAAAATAAAAATACTGTATGTCCTGCAGGGTGTCCAGCCACCCCTTCCTCTGGGCTCTTTCCTAACTTCCTGTATGAATTGTCAGAGCTCTCTTGGAGTAATTTTGAAACACCAGTCACTCCTTGGAAGGTCTGCCACTATTTCATGTTTTCTTTCTTCCATTTATGGATACTGGCTTTCACAGTGGGTTACTGGAGTCCCAAAACCTTAGAAGTGCTTTGTGAGACTGATAGATGCCAATAACTTGTTTTTCATCTGTTCTGAAGTTATTAGCATTATTTGTTGCTTTCCTATAAGCAATCATTCATGTTTTTTGCTGTTGATTGAATTTAACTCCAACTTTTGCTCAGAATTTTTGTGATTCATGTCCCTGAATTAATTCTGTTTTAATCTCCATAATAAATGAATAAACAAATAAATAAATATGAACTGCATAATGTTTCAACACACATGCAGCATGGGTGTGTGATTAAACATATGTAGTTATCTGCCATGGCATCAAGGGAAAACAATGCGACAAAAAGGTGTTACTGGTAAAGAGTAGACAACAAAAAAGACAAGCTTATTGGGGGATGTACCAGGTCTGATATTCACACACACACAAGCACACACACACAGACGCACACTCTCCTACAACAGTAGCAAGATTTAATACAATGTTGAGGATATTGAGGGTGTGGAGGTGTGATGAGGGTTTTGGGGGATGGGGCTTATGGAAACACTGCCACCCCTTCCTCTGGTGAATTGGATCATAAACCACATCCCAAGATACTGACCCCCTTCCCCACCATCCAAACACACTTGCATGCACACGCACACCACACACACCCCCTCCACACACACACCTACACACACGCACTACCTCACACATGGTTAATAGGTGGAACAGGCGCAGTCGGGACTCGGATTTAAAGTCAACACCACCTGGTTCCATGGTAGTCTGACAATGATTAACACACATGCCTGCCACAGAGGTGTACCAGGGGACAGGTACATGTATACACTGACACTTTCAATGCCCAGAGTAATTGACCCAGCTAAAGATACAGCATGTACTCACAATGTTGCACACAAATTACATATTATTTATTTTAATCCTTCTCTGCATGATTTTTTTCATTTTTAAGTTGTTTACTGAATAATTAGGTTTTCATTTGGAATACATCTCAGGATAAATCCACTTCCAGTTCTGAATGCCTTGCCAATAATCAGGAAGTGCATTGTGACACCAGCAGACTGTAAACATTAGGACTACATCAAGCTCACTCAGTCCAAACACTCCACTGTTTTTGGACACAAATTCTTTTGCTTTACTTTTGCGCAATACCCCTAAATCGCACAGCTGTGACACCTATAAATTTTTCTCTCAGCTGTATTTTTGCCACAAACCAAATGTAGATAATTTTAAATTCAACACAAAGCTACAATTTTGACATCTGGGCAAAGCTCAGCAAGTCAAAAACACATTTTTTAAAATCCCATTTGAAAGCAGCTGGTCATCCCTATGATATATGAAATATTAACCTGCAGGTGGGTAAAATCTATTTGGTCACAGTGACATGCAGGCATTGTGCAGGGTAAACTCTTGACATGTGCCATACCCATGACGGGGCAACACAGACAACCCACTATGCTAGAACACACTCATGCCAAGGTGTATTAGGTTCATTTGAATGGCTGTGCTGCAGCTCACACACACAGTGTGGAAAAACAGAAACTGTCTGCAGTTCTTTATACGAGTGAAACTAGTTAATGGTGCCCATTTTTTAATATTCTCTTTTAGATTTTGGATAAAATATAAAATGTTTTCAAGTAAACAAATCTGTGTCCAAATCAAGTCACATGTCTCTGACTATATTATAAAGTCAAGTCTAAAGTCATGACATTAATGACTGGAGTCTCCTCCTTCAGTGGCCCTCAGGACCCTCAGGGCCACTGTGGTTATGAATGTTATTCAGTATGTCCAGTTTAAAGCCGGTTTTATTTTTATAATAAACAATGGATGATTATGATTCTTTGCCCAGTCCTGTTAGATTTTAGTCATAAAGCACAGAGTTGAATAGCATCTCATAAATCTGCTGCTCAAGGTCGCACAATTCCAGACCAGAACTTCACATCCATCATTATGGATGGATGAATAGATGGATTCATCCATCCCATTAATATTGTCTTTCTGACAATATTAATGGGTGGATGGATGGATAGATGGTCCACCCCCCAACTCCTATACTTCTTTGCTAAAAAGCTGTAAAATGCTCTTATAATCTCACACAATAACTACATTTACCACAAATAATAACATACTGATCAGCGTCAAAAGAAGTTGGCTGCTCAGTCAGGTAGGTCTGGCCAGATTTTTTACTCATATACTCCCTGTTATGAAAAGACAACAGCAGTAATATTATATTAATTAGTCCTAATCTTTCTTTGGAAAAATCCTTGCAATTCCAAAAAAAAAAAAAAAATAAAAAAAAAAAAAAAAATAAAAAAAAGGAAAAAAAAAAAACTCATTCTGCTCAGTCATACATTCACTGGATTGTAGTGCACTATTTCTGACAGCTCCACAGTATTTTAATGTTATAATCTATCTATCTATCTATCTATCTATCTATCTATCTATCTATCTATCTATCTATCTATCTATCTATCTATCTATCTATCTATCTATCTATCTATCTATCACCTGTTCACTGCATACATTCACACTCTCCTAAACACATAACTTCTTTCACATACAAGCATATGCATAAGCAATAAACGGACACATCTTTTTAAATCAATGATCTCCCATTAATATTGTCTTTCTGAAGTTATGATTTTGTACTTGAGATTTACATGTCTGTACCTTGTTTTTCCTTTATATCTATTTTTATGCATTGTTCTGGCTCAGGTTGTGTTTGTTCATTGTAAAATGAGGGTGAAATAATACACTTTCAAACGTTTTAATGCGTTTTAATACGTTTTCAAAGTACATAACAAAAAAAAAATTGTACACTTTGCACCTCAGTGATTAAAATGACAACACTGGGAATCAAAGAAGTGAACAAAACAAAAGACTGTGTGCAGCTTCACATTTCTGACTGCATGACCAGAGAACAAAGGAACTGGTAAGACAACTCCAAACTCCATCTTTCCAAGTATTTCCAACTTGGGAGTGACGTAAAGCTGTTGGTAAGGGGAACTCCTGGAAAGGAATCCCCTGTGACATCATAGAGCTATAAAAGCAGAGACAAAAACAAGCTTTCCAACAGAGCAGAAAGCTAGTAGATAAATGAAGTCCACTGGTCCAGCTAAAGTCCTCTCTGTCTCTGGAGGATCTGGATTCAAACTTGGATTCCAAATTAGACCAGCTACTTTTGTACCTGGCCAACTGTTTTCTGTTAAAAAACAGAAAACAGAGAGTCTGGACTCTATGAGGAAACCAAACATTCCAATGGGATTGAAGTTTTGATGAACTTTCACAGCTGCTCAAATAAAGCAGGTGGACAATCAGGTGAAACAGATTCTGATCCTTCTAAATAAAAGTCAACTGAATGAAAGTACTCTTGAAGCCCTTTGGGGGAAATGTGGCTCAGATGGAAGAGTGGTTATCTGGGAGGTTGTGGGTTCACTTCCTGCTTCTCTTCTGCCAAGTGTCACTAGGCAAAGCCCTGTTCTCCATCTTGCCTACAGCTCTGCATGTCAGTGTATGCGTGTGTGTGCGTGTGTGAATGTGAATGAGTAAATTAGCTTCCAGCTGTAAAAGCAGCTTTAATAGTTGTGATAAACAGTGAAACGCTGTATGGGTTCAGTCTTTCTAACTTGTCATACAAAATAAATTTCTTCAAGTAATCAAAAATCCATGTTTTCGTAGTTTTTCATATTTAATGAATTCTTTTACGTAAATTATTTGTTTTATTACTGTGTAGTAACAATTGAACAAAACTAACTCCTGATTTGTTTCCATGCACTAGAGTTTATTCAATGTTTGTCGTAAATTTTCTGTTCATGTAGAATTTACAATTCATAAATGGAGACTTGCTCTAACTTTCTATCAGCCATAAACATGGTTCCATTTGGCCCAATGTGTTGTGACATATCACTGCAGCCAACATCTGTAAGCTAGTTCTGTTACTGTACTGTAACAGAACTACAGTACAGTTACAGGGTCAGCTTAACGTGGATGTACTGTATTACCGTCTAAGTTGTTAACCTAGTAAAGTTAAGAGTGCTAGTTAGAAGGTGAAAAGTCCATTCTAACTGCAGCTCTGTTGGTAAGGGTGTGTGGTCAGGGGTGTCTCCTAATTATCTATAGACCCAGCTGTGATAGGAATGCTTTGCCACTGCATGCTAGATTAGTAAAATTATGTTTTATTCAGAGAAAGTAAGTTGAACCTGTGCATGAATGTAGACTCGATCGTAGAAACCTCCACAAAAATGAGACTCCAGGTGTTGTGCTCCCTGAAATGAATACTGAACCATTTCCCAATGCAGAGAGGTTTAAGTAGTCATTTAATGTATGCATACTGTATGTTTAATAGCAATGTCAATAAAAGTTGATTTTTAATTTAAGAACAAAATTGTCTAATAGATGGAAAAACTGAAGGGAGAGTGGGAGATGAAAAGGGTTAAAAAGGTAAAAAGCAACAGAGGAAAGACAGCTGCTCTGTTTTCATCTGGCAGATCAATCTGTCTCAGCGGTAAATGGAGATTATTAAACAGCAGGAGAGGTAGGCAGGGAGATGCCAATCAACTCTTTCTTCTCCATCATCACAGTCTATGGTTTCCATGGTAATGGTCTCCAGTCCTCAATGGATTAGATATATCAAAGTCAGAAATAAATGAGAAAATATCAAGCATACAGTCATGATCATATGCAACAACCTAAGCAAACATTAAAACCTACTTGCATACAAATAATCATCAGGGTTACAGTACACACACACACACACACAGACAAACAAGTACACACACAAACATGTAAACAACAAGCCTTGGATGTAAAGACTGATGTCTGCTTGAAATCTTGTTTGTTGCTCATATTTCTTATCGGTAAAATACTGGATGTGCTGAAGCAGACACCATGGTTACTTGTACATGCAAGATTACTCTTAAAATGCATTTTCAATTCAGTTCATATCAGTTTATTTATATATAGTGGAACCACTTCACAACTCTACAAAAAAGTTAATTGAGTCCATCTGCAGTGTAGCTGCTGGACAGTAACTGTCATGAGGTGGGGTTGAAGTGGTGAGGAGAGACGCAGAGAACCCAGGTTATGGTGAAGATAATGAATTTAATGATGAAAATAAGCTCAACAGTCCATACAGGCAGCACGGCAGAGACTAGCTCACAGCTAAGTACCGGTAGCAACTGATTCATAGGACTAAACACGAGAGCTGACACTTCCAGGACTTAAACAGTTCTACTGGCGAGTGACGGACACAAACGACGAGGAACACAGACAACGGGAGGGTTTAAATACACACGGGGTAATCAAGGGAATGAGACACACCTGGGGAGCAATCAACGGGGAGGACAGGACAGAGACTCACAGGGAAACAGGACTGAACACAGAAAACTCAAAAATAAACACAAAAACACGGATCGTGACAGTAACAATTGTTGTCCGAGTGCCGGAGGCGGTCCTAGCCTGTTTGGCGCCCTGGGCAAACCCCCTTCCCCCCCAAAAAATTACAGAACCGGAGAATTTGTGGGGTTAAAATAATTGGAGGACTTCGTGTTAGGGGGCGGGTGTTTTGCATTAGGCAGCGGTGACATTCAGATCCCGTGGCTGACAGCAGGAAGGAGAAACAATTGGAGGACCAGGTAGAGGGATCCTGTCATCCCCCACGAGATGCGTCCTGGGAGGATGCCCATGTCACCCAAATCAGAAACTGTCACTAATGAATACCAAGGAGAAGCCCAACAGACTTACTTTCACAAGTGGGGTACAGTTTTTCTATCACATTCCACTCTATATAACTTTATTAAAAATAGTCTTGGATTCACTTTGTCACAACTAAACAACACGAGTCCAGATAATAGCTTCTATAAAGAGGATAAAACGGAGATAATGTAAAAGTAAAAGCTGAAATAACAGCAAATAATCCAAAATGGGAGAGTAGTCAATGCTGAACTGTTACTACACCAGACTAACGACAAGCACAATATTTCATGAACTTTTCATTAATCTCATATTTTGCATTAGTGTTTTTATGAATAATATATAAAATATATATATACTATATTATGGATAATATATATTTTTAGTAGCTATAATGTGACAAAAAGACTACAAATCAGTACTGAATTGTGTTGTTCTAGACTGAGACACACCAATTTCTCCCACTTAATTAGTTTTTACTATTAATTTTTCTATGGGAAATTATCATATATTCACAATAGCCTTCAATGGGCCTAAATTAGATGTATGCAATAAAAAAATATTGTCCTTTGTTATGATGGACATTTTCATGCATTTTAATAAACAAAGTAAACCTCAGTTTTGTTTATTTGTGAAGTGGCAAATTCTAGGACAGTGAAATAAAACTTTCCTGATTATCTGTGATAGAGTTTCCTTAATCACTGCTCTATTATTGAACTATTTTTAATGACAATTCTGTTAAATAATATTGAGAAGTAGTTTTTATTTAAGTCACATCTGTGTCCTTGTGGCATTTTCCAGGGAGAGAACGGAGCAGAATCCACTGCTCTAGAACAGCTTATGGTTTCACTGGAGCTGCTTGCCATGGAAACCCAACCCAGGAAGCTTTGTACACACAAGAGCTGTTTGATAATAGGAGAAATGATAAACACCGTTATTTCAATTAATACATTTGAATCATGATTATTTAAGATATTTCCTCATTGAGTGTGTAAAACAATGGATTGTTTCAATTGTAGTTGAAGAGAAGTTAGTTGTGTTGAACAAGGCAGTTCTTCTATTTCCACCTCCACAATCAGCTGTGAATCAACTGCTTTAGTCCACATGGAAATGGAAAAGATCTTTGATCAAACCAAACCACCCCAAGAGCTTTCTGCTGATGGTTAGTTGTGCATTCTCATTTTCTCACTGTAGACAATGAATAGATGTAGAAAACTACTTCTAACCTTTAGTTCCAAAAGCAGTAATAAAACCTTCTGGTGAGTATGAACTGATGCATGGATGGTAGGGAGTGTCATGTGACAGTGATCCACATGTCATCCCTCCCTCAAAAAAACAAAGGAATGAAACAACCAAAACTACAAATAGTCAAAATGGGAAAAAGGTGAAATGACAAGAATATACAGCTCTGGAAAAAAAATTAAGAGACTACTTAAAATAATTTCTGATTTTGCTTTTTATAGGTACATGTTTGAGTAAAATGAACGTTGTTCTTTTATTCTATGAACTACTGACAGCATGTTACGCAGCCCTATGTCCAAGGGGTTGTCAAATAGCTGGGACTCAAACCTGTGATGTGGAGGACTGATGGGTCGCATGCTTCACCGCTGCGCCTCCTATGTCATAGTTGAAACATGGATGTTACAAACAATAATAAACAATAATTAATCAGTGTGTCAAAGTCTGACAATATGATTTTATGCCCACTTACTTTCTGCTGTGAAATAAATACTCAGTATCACGATTCCTTCCTAATATGTCTTTAGGGTCGTATTAAGAACTCAGTGTGTTTCCTGCTATGAGTGCTACGTTGTGGACTGGACTGATCTAGAAACAAGGTCTGAGATATATTTGGTTAATAATAAGTGTTTCACATCACAAACTGTCAGATCTACCATGACTCAGCAATTTATTTTTTCTAGTTTTCTCGGATTCTATTAAAAACTTTAATTTTGTTCACAGAGAATCATTCCTGTAGTTAGGAAACAACTTTAACAGTACTGTACTCTATGTTATTTTATCAAGGCCACTTTTTAAATTTTTTACATTTTCTTTATTTTTCAGGCATTTAGATCGTTCAGACGGACATCAAACAGCAACTTCATATTAATGTTCTGGACAATCTTCACAATACCACACAATCCAATTAAAGATGAGAACAATAAATAGTGAAGACAGGCTCAGGTTCCTGCTTGTTGTCTTTCCAACCTGCCACGGTAAAGCTTTACTTTTGTTTTCTTCACTCTCCTCTCTGTGACGCCGCCACAGAGTGGAGCTGGCACCCAAACTGTTTTTATGGGGCCAAAAATGATGCCCCATCATGACCAAATAGCTGTACTATAATCATCATCACCACCATCATCATGCAGCTATCACTCTCATTGGGCTCTCAACAACATGACTCCTATTTAGAATGCACTTCTGTGGTTTGGATATGCCTCTCTGTCTGGCACCAATTTCCCCTTCTCTGTGAAGGCACTGACACCTGAGAAGATTGAACATCCCATCACTCAGAAGCTCCTTTTGTCAGCCTGAATATGTTTTGCTATTTGCCAGCATCATCTGTGAGCAGACTTTTTTTCTGCTTTTTCTTCAGCATTGTTATTGTCAAAGTATTCATATCATTCTCCTTTTTCTGTGAGTCGGCTGGAGTGAGGAGGTGGTGTTAGCACGGGTGTGTGTGTGTGTGTGTGTGTGTGTGTGGTTATGGTAGCAGAGGGGTGATGCATTAGTTGCATTTTAGATGAATCCAAGCTGACAGCACATATTAGCAGCAGAGAAATGTCTCCTGTGTGGCTTTTGTCAAAGAGTTGTCACTCTTTCAGCTCCGCTAAGTTCTGAAGGCTGTTAACTCGGTTTGCTGAAATTGGCTCCAGGGTGAGTTAAGTGCATATATTTTTGATGTGTGTGTCTTTGTGCGTGTGTGTGCGTGTGTGCGTGAGCGTTTGTGTGTGTTCAGGCCTATGTTTGCGTTCAGTGGCAGAGAAAGAAGAATATCGGTGTGATTTGCATATTAATACATGGTTCTTTAGTGTAAGACTGCATCCACATTACTTTGCATTTATGCAGCCCTATGTCAAAGTGAGCATTTGGGGCTTTGCAGGGTTTTTATCATATCATATCACTGAATAAACAAAAACAAATGATGGTTGTGATAACCTGGGGGTTGTTTATCCCTGGTTTTATCCTGTGGGATTACAGCAGGATTTTATTCCTTGCTAAGCCTATTTGATTCACTTTCATTGAAGCGAGATTTAGTTTGTGAAGCTAGCCTGTTTCAGATGAGACTCAAACAGGCTAGCTTAGGGAATCAAAGTACAGTCTCTCTCTCTCTCTCTCTCCCTCCCTCCCTCTGTCTCTCTTTCTCTATTTCTATTGAACTATATATATGCTGATATGGGGCTCTGCGGTAGTGAACCACCTTTATGTCACTTGGTCCAGATGCTGGATTGGATGCTGCACTGTAAAACATTTGAAGGTTTTTGAAAATGAATGTTCACCTGCTGCCTTGAAAATGCAATTTAAGTCAACAATAAAATTGTTTTTGGTTTGAAATTGGTTTTAACTCTGAAATTAAAGTTCATGAAGTTAATTTAACAACAAGTTAAAAGTTGTGTAACATTGTTTTTAAGTTCCTTAATCTTGAAATGTGAGATTTAACTCAATGCTGCAATTTAAACTAAATAATTATTTCACAATATACAAAAATCCTATATATTTCACTGTATCATGTTTTAAATTCTTATTTCCAACTGCATGATCAAATTTTCTGATGTGATTTTCTGAAGGAATTTTAATAAATATCATAATAAATTCTGCTCACAAAAATTTAGTATGATCAGAACATTATCCTCAAGCTTTACAAACTCTCAGTTGAACAAAAATAAACACTTTCTTAAATAACGCACAAGAGTGCATTATTACTCACACATTTAGGTTCAAAAACTAAAACTCGCTAAATGTATTTGACTTAAAGAGTAGAAAATAGTAGACACAACTAAATGTGGCTGAGATGTTTTACAGTGTGGTAATGGTGCCTCCCTCATCTCATTCATATGAACCGTCAACTTGCTATGTCCCAATACTTTCTAAAAGAAAACTAAAGAATATATTTGATTAATGAATAGATGCGTTGCACATTGAGCTAATCTTCATGTCTCATTGCTTTGCTTACTGTGTGGTGCTGCTCATCATGGCTCTTGTAGTGACCAATATAGGCAATAATCAGTATATGAGCAGTGAGACGACATGTTTCCTTCTGCTGAGTGCCACTCAGTTGTGGCTCAATGTGTGTAGAGCTGAGAGCAGGTCTACACAAACAGACCTGCGAGCGTCGTAGCACATCTTACATCTTTGGTTTTTCTCAGTATTTTTCTGTTGTACTGCTTTGTGTTTCTCAACAACACTCTCATTCGATAACCTGTGTCATAGCCTGGCGGTAGTTACAGGCAGACCTAAAAAAATGTTATTTTTGTAGGTTCTGAATCAATACACACATATGTGGAGGGAGCGGTGTTCATCTCTCACCCTTCACTGTCAGACTCCTCCACTTCAGACAGCTGTGAGCCGTCGCCTCGTCCTGAACGATGCGGTTCAAATAAACTGCAGTCTTCATTCAAACCAACTTTCTCTTCTTCATCACTCAACCTAGCTTCATCCTCAAAAGCTATCAACAAATCTCCCAAATCTTTGCTGAATTTTCCTAAAGCCTCATCCACTTCATTGAACTTAGCCATGTTTGTTTACATCTTTGTTCAATTTCATTGAGTCACAAAATGTAATTTCTGCTGGTTTTGATCCAATTACAAGAATCGGAGCATTGCCATTGCAACAGTTAGAATCTCAATACTATTTTTTTTGAATGTGTAAAATGCAAGTATTATTGAATTATTATTTCTGAAATACACAGAATAAAAACCCATTAGTTTTTCTTTCTATTTTTGTCTTGGTTATATTTTGTCACACAACTATGAAATTATCAATTTGGACCAAGAATTGAGCTGTTTCAAATTCAGTTGTACACCAGATGCTAAGTGTTAGCGGAAAATGTGAACCTGGTTATTATACCCTAAATCTTTATGGATTCAAAATATAAAAGCAACTATTACTGCTATGACATTAGTTTCCTTTCATGTTTTTCCTTACGTATTCTTTGTTACGTGTCTTTGCATTTTTGTCTCATCTGAGCTGGCCCTGACCAGAAGTTAAATTTTATTCAGCTGATGACAAAGACTAACTGTGCCAAAGCACACATGACATTTTGAGACTTTCTGCTCATAGTGAAAATCAGCAGCCGTCCAATTTAATTTGAACATCACCTGGGTGGCTGCTGTATACTGTAGGCATTGGCCAATCAGTTTCACATTGTTATTAACTGAAAATGTAAAAATGCTACAGTAGAAAAGTGTCAGAGTGGTGCTTAGCTTTTAATCAGCACTGTGGTAAAGTTTTCTTATAACAATTTGACTTTGTTATTGCATTATATATTTTTTTAAGTCACCAGTGTTGAAGTGAGAGGGTTACTTAGTTAGATTAACATTTAATGAAAGCAATAAAAAAGAGAAGAAGAAACTGAAAATCATCAATAATTTGATTCAGGAGGGTAATTTACATATTTCTAGATATATATTAACACAGATGATTTAGTGTTCAAAGTTTATTTAAATCCAACTTGGCTAGAGAGTGCTGTGTGCAGTCTTACTGTAAAAAGCTGATGCTTCAATAACCATAACCCCAAATACAGAGGTCCGATCTACACCAGGCAGATAAATCAACCTGATTGGTAAGTTAAAGTAAAAATGTTTGTGAAAAGTGCAAACAGCCAGACAGAGCCGTCGGTGGTTTTTGGAAGCAAAGGAGGAGATCTGACATTAAGCACAGCGACTCGGATGCAGCAGTCACAGTAATTCTCATCAGAGAACAAGATGCTCAAAAGTAAATTGTGCTTGTGCTCTGCAGGCCAAACGTTTAGGAGCAAATAATTACATTTAGTACATGAGACATTTATAACTTCACAAAACAGGCATTAGCATTTTATAATGATCTTGTCAGAGCACATTTTTTGTCACAGTCCACTGTTTTGTGTTTTGCTTGTGACTTTGGGTTTTAGTTTTGGAACATTCTGGTGTTTGGTCAGTTTGAACCTCAAGATGTTTGGATCTTTGTTGTGTTCTGTTTAGTGTGTCAGTTGAGTCAGATCACTTTGTGTCTCTCTGTGGTTAGTTCTGTGTTCAGTAGAACCTGCAGCTGTTTGCCATACCTTTGACTGATTTTTAAAATTATATTTATTTGACTTTTTATTATTTGCCCCCTTTACTATTAACAAAATTGTGGAAAAAAATTTGTCTTTTATGTCCAAACATCCTGGACTTAGCCTGGGTACTAAAACCAAAAGATATTGGTCAGTTTACTTTTATTTATTTGCTGCTCTTTCTGTAAGATAACTGTGACCAGTGGCGCCGTATAGGGGGGAAAGTTAGAACAATTCCAAGGGCCTCTGACCAACAGGGGGCCATCCGCAATTTTTTTTCATAGAAATTAAATAAAATTGTATGAATACATGTAAATACATTATACATGTATATATACACACATATACATAGAT
>NW_015114252.1:115332-118103 GCF_001443285.1 Poecilia latipinna | reverse complement strand
TCTCTATCTATATAGATAGAGATCTATATGTATTGATGTCCTGGCTTTTTAATATAATTTAAAATGTCCAATTAACAACAGTAGCTCTGTTTCCAATTCCCTCTAATCACTCAACATACTCGTGGTCCCACCCCATTGACTTCCTGTCTTGTCTTTGCTCTGAGAGTACTTTCCTCAGCAGATCTTTCTGGTATTTGAGTTTAGCACTCAGTTTACGATTTAAGTCGAACATCTCATCAAGCTGTCTCATTAATATTTCTGTAGTTCAATACTTCCCAATTCAGGTTCCTTAGATCTGGCCTGACACATACACTTTGCTTGACTTGTTGTGGAAATCACAGCATCCTTGGAATAACACTGCTTTTCCAAGGATGCTACCTGTTCACCATGTTTTGCTGGAACTGAAACATCGTGCTCTTCGATATGTTCAGCGAAGAAATTTAGGTCAATGCGAGGTTGTGATTCAGGGAACACTTTCCAAAACGTCTTCTTCATCCTCGTGGGCAAAGCTGCCTGATAACTTGGTTTTTCTGGCAGAGGACTGGTATTGATGTCACTATTTTCTGTTAAAAACGTTAGATCTATGCAAGCGTCTAACTTGGGGAAAGATTTCCATAACAGTGGCCTCTTCTTGATGTGCTTCGTCTTTGATGTCTGTTTTTTCCCTTTCTGATCCACTTTCTTCTGTGATTGGGAGATCAATTTCTTTTCTGTGACAAGCTGTGTTGTAGAGATCACTGGTTCTCCAGTACAAGACTCCTTTTTCCAGGAATCTTCCTGAACATCTTCTTCAGGCAGAGAAGTGTCCTGCTTATTAACATTTTCAATGCAAGACTTAAAGGACTGTTCCTTCTCTGGTGTCTCCTGCAATAAGGAGATCAATTCCTGTTTGGTAACAACTGAAATGTCTTCCATTCCAGTGCTGTCACCTGAAATCCTTAGATCAGCGGAGGCATGTTTCTCCAACCAGATATGAAACGGTATCTTTTTCTTCTTGTTGTGCCTGGTATTTGGTGGCTGTGCCTCCTCTCGCTGATCCAGTATCTCCTGTGTTTTGGAGACACTGAAATCCTGTTCAGTGACCAGTGGTGTTTCCTCGGCGCAAATCTCCTTTTTCAAGGAAACTGCCTGATCACCTTTGTCTTCAGGCAGAGAAGTGTCCTGCTTGTTAACATTTTCAGCGCAAGACTTAAAGGACTGTTCGTTCTCTGTCAGATCGATTGTCTCCTGCAGTACGGAGTTTGAAGCTTTTTCAGTAATTGGTGAATCATCTTCTGTTCCAGAACTTTCAGCTGAAATCCTCAGATCAGTGGGGGCATGTTTCTCCAACCAGATATGAAACGGAATCTTTTTCTTTTTGTTGCGCTTGGTCATTGGTGGCTGTTCCTTAGACTTAGAAGGCTGCTCCTTCTCTGCTAGATCGATTGTATCCTGCACTCTAGAGGTGGACTCTTCTACACTGACCAGTGAATCGTTCTGCTGTTCAATATTTCCTACAGAAATCTGTTGGTCAACGGGGACGTGTTCCTCCGACCAGGTTTTAAACGGTACCTGGTTCTTCTCATTGGACTCACTCTCAGGTGGTTGTCTGTCCCCTTTTTGATCCACTGTCTCCTGTGCTTTGGCAAACATTGCTTCATTTCATAATGAAGCAATGTGTCTCAGACTGATCAGAAGCCTCCACCTGGACCTGGGGATCTTTGGTCTATTGTCCCAGTCACTGAAGTTCCTCTCAAGCCAGTTCCTTGTCTTTTTTTTTTATCTAATAAATATTGTAAACTTCATCAATTTTATTATTTACTCTTATTGTTAATGAAAAGATCATACATCGATATGCGAAAATATACTTTACAGTTTGACAACTTCACAACAAAAAATATTGGGATGCCCTATAATTTTGCATGACTGTATATACACAGAAGATAATTAAAGATCTGGAATTTTTTCTTTAAAGTCTACAAAGATGTTTGAAAATGGGTTCACACATTATTTGGTCTAAAATAAGGAGTTTGAACCATGAGCCATGACTCAGAGCAGCACCTCTGAAGAAGGAAAAAGTGAGAGAGGAGGGTCAGACTGAAGCTAATGTATGTTCCTCTAATGAGCTGACAGATTGGCTGCTAACGGAGAAAAGGAGTATGGTCAAAACACACAGAGACACTGTGTCCCTGGTGTGTGATCCGTTGTGTGTGCTGGGCAAATTGGTGAAGGTTTGGTACTAAACACTTGGGCTGATAGATCAAACAGAGCTGAAGTTTGACTCTAAACACTCGAGGCTCACTGGGATCAACAGCAGGTCAACTGCTCTCCAAACTATACACCACCAACAATTAGAACCATATTTAAAAAGGAGTGATTACAGACAGACAACTGGGTCTCATTTATGTTTGGTGATTAGAGTCTATCACCAAATATTCAGAACAATCTGTTTCCTGGAAGGGAGGTGGGGCACATGCAACTGTGAGAAGCACTCCATGATAAAACTTTAGTGAAGTACAATCACCGATGCTGCTTTTCACTGCAGCGCCCAGCCAAGGTGTTCACACACTTTACCCCTTCCACGGTTACTTCTGTTAAAAATCAAATAATTGGGAAAGGACACTAAAACTCTCAAAACTGTGTTGTGTGTTTGTCCTCAGCCACCTTGGCTCAGTACTTCAGTCTTTGAAGTACTGGCCTCCTTACAGGAGTGCGTCTTGGCTCACCTTTCTAACCAGCTAGTCTGTTTTATTATTCTGATTTCTTTTGTAGGTCTTGCACTAATTCTATTA
>NW_015114252.1:103055-112088 GCF_001443285.1 Poecilia latipinna | reverse complement strand
CCTCCTTACAGGAGTGCGTCTTGGCTCACCTTTCTAACCAGCTAGTCTGTTTTATTATTCTGATTTCTTTTGTAGGTCTTGCACTAATTCTATTATTACAGGATATTTCTTACAGTACAATCATATTCTGGAATTA
Organism: Poecilia latipinna; assembly: GCF_001443285.1. Lineage (NCBI taxonomy): Eukaryota > Metazoa > Chordata > Actinopteri > Cyprinodontiformes > Poeciliidae > Poecilia > Poecilia latipinna. The sequence continues at coordinate 111,952 of NW_015114252.1, read as the reverse complement.
ACTCCTTATAATTTAAACTGTAGGATAAAGGACCTTATCCTACAGTCAGACTATACCACGGCTGAAATTTACCCAAAAGAATTATCTAGATAAGGCAGGTAGTTTGGATGAACTTGTGTACAGTTCATATATTACAGTAGCTGTAAAATTATACAACAGAACCAATAGGTGATTTGGTTTGTAAACACAATATTTAAACCCATCAGACAGAATAAAACTGTTAGAGAGTTTTTCTGGGATTTAAACTGGGACCGTTTGGATGTTTTACAGAGTTCAGGTTCTGAATTATCAATCAAAACTATCATGACCTTTCAGGATTCAATATTATCAACTGATCTGAAAGAATCTGAAAAAAACTGATTTAATACATTTGCTTGGATAAACCTAATTTGATTACTGCTGACCATTTAATGCAACATATTTAAATTGGATTACCTGTTCTTTTTTTCCAGTGTACCGTGTTGCTTCACATGTTCTGAATATATGAGTCAATCTATCTAAATAACAGAAAACTGATATTTTACATATATTAAGCTGGTGAGATGAGTGTGTTTAAGACTCTGTTATTAAAGGTTTAAGGATGGGATTTGAACATCTATGTGAGTTTTTTATGTTTAGGCACAAATTGAGTTTAATATAAACATAAGTCAATACAACGTCCTGATATGGTTAAAAACACACAGTGATGTAATGCGTGTGAGTGCGTTTGCGTGCACACGTGTGTGTTTGTGTACTTTAAACACTGGGAACATCAGACTTTGGTTGCACTTACTCTGTATCATTGAAGGCTTTGTGTCTCCAGCCAAGCATCAAATTAAATCTAATTAAATCATGAAATGTCATTGTGGTTCTGGGATGATTATTAATCACATTCCCCTCTTCTTAACCTCAGTGTTAACTGTTCTGTGGCATGATTATCACTGATGGTGAATGCCATGCGTCTCGCTCCACATGAACCAAATCCAGAGCCAGTGAAAGTTTTCTGGAACTCCAAAACAAGGAGTTACTGACCATAAATCCAAAAATTTTTGTGTCTTCAACTAAACCTGATGTGATTCTATGGGTTTCTGTTGGAGGGGATGGACAGAGCGTAAACCTGGACTCTCACAGATAGAAGACACACAAATACTGTAAACAAACAACAGCCTTCAGCCCCAGAAGACGTGGTGAAACTGGATCTGACATCGTCCTTCAGATATTTAAACTACAGCTGCAGAAAGGGAAATGGAATCAAGCTCTGAAGCTTGTACATTATATGTATCTAAAACTATCATTTACCACAGATTGTTTATCTACCTTTAAATAACTTTTTGTATGCAGGCAGCAGGTGTGCTGCAGCCCCACTGCAACAAAATATTAGGAGTGTGAATATGCAGATGCAGCTGTGATGCAGCACTTCTGCAGGGCATATGGAACACAAACACCTCACTGCTCGTGTTAAACCAGCGTCAGACCTTCATTCTTCATATTTGTACTAAAATTTCCTTAAAACCCTTAACAGCTTTTATATTGTTATGCGCTGTAAAGGGAATAGATATGCAAATTATTTTCAGTTTTTTTGTGTAAGGAGCATTTTGCTGACAAACAGGCCGTTCCATGCTTTACCTAAAGGAGACATTTATCATAATTCCTTGGAATATTTCAGATGACATGTTTCACAGATGTTTGACCAACACTGCACCCATCTTAATTTCATAATATGCTATAGACCGGACAATGTGATGTGAATTAACTGATGATGTAAGGTTTAGAATAAAGAAATCTGGATTTGGCAATTCCCTACATTGTTTTCACTATGATTTTTATTTTTGTTTCTGATTCATAATTCTAAACAGAAGGGCAGATAAACAATTATTGTAAAATGATGGCATGCCCTCCTTTATTCAAAGATTTGCCAAAATTTAGGTGCTGGAACAAGACAAGAATCCAAACTGCAGCAACAACAAAACAGAATGTCTGAAGAAGAAAGAGGTAAACTTACAACAGCTCAAAGTCCAGATCTAAACATGACTGAAATGCTGCGGTAAAATCTAAAGAGAACTGTGAAAAAAAGGTGCGCAAACCTCTTGGAAAAACACCCTGATATGTAAAGTCCTAACTTCTGAAAATTGCTGTATCTTATTTAGAAATAACTGTAAAATATTAGAGAACAGAATGTGCTAACAAGACACTTTTACAGTGTGGAGTTGCATAGTGAGTAGCTGAATTTAACTGTGTTTACCTTGGAAATATTTATAATAGTGGAAATTACTGAATGTGATGGATCTGGACTTTATTTAATCAGATTGAATGAGAATTACCTTTACCACGTTGTTGGCATGATGCAGAATTTTACTGACTTGGAAAGCAGCTCAGCCTCAAGCGGCAACACTCCGGCTGAAATCTGCCTTAAAACTAGTTTGTTTGTTTTTTGTCTTATTTCTATTTGGGACAGAGTTTGGTTGTAAGTTGATGTTTCACACTGATGACTTGAATTGGGCTGTTTTGTATTTTTGGTGAATACCACTTGAACCTGTTGAGTCTGATGTGTTAAACTACATGTCAAAATTCATAAATAAAAATGGGGGGGGAAAAACTGAATGAGGATATATTTCAAAGACTTTAATTTCTGTCATAATGGCCTGTGCACTTGGTGAAGTGTCATAATCAATGTTAACATATTAATTACAAACACAAAATAAACAGCAAATTAAAATGATTGGTTTGAAAAAATCCACTCTCCATTGCTCTGAAAAGTCTTTACTCCCTTAATTCTGATTTAACATTTTTTCATATCTAATTTTTGAGATCATCACGCTGGAGGATCTACTGTATGTGAATTTATGGATGACCTGATTAAAGTTACGCGTGATTGAACATCAATCACATTTAAGGAAATATTCTTACTAAGCCAGTCAAAGACTTTGAATTTAGTCATTTTGGTTTGCTTTACCTCACAGATAAGCCCCCCAAAATCAGTCTTGGTGATGGTGGCACAGCAGCAGATGGTCATCTTGGGAAAGTTGAATATCAGATTTCTCCTGTACCATGTTGATTTGCTCCTAGGCTAGAGACTAAACCCTAAGTGGTCTAATTCATACACACATTCATACACTAACAATTAGTGTATGAATGCGTCTGTGTGTGTGTTTGTTCGTAAGAACGGGCTATTGGGCTCTGCCAATGTCAAATTTATTTATATAGCACTTTAAACACAGGAGCCTCCTGGCTGTCCTATAGGAGGGACAGTCCACTCATTTGTTGCATGGAATGCAACACTTTATCCTGATGTGTAAAGTGGACAGTTAACCCACCACCAATCAGCAAGCCCACAGGTCCTGCTGGCAGATCTGGCCACACACCCAAAACCCAAAGGGCACACCAACCCCAACAGAGGCCACACAGAGTCATGGGCCCAAGCTGTGCCAAGCAGCCACTGGGAGTGAGCTGGACACTCAAGCACCCAGCCCTGGACCCACAGAAGCACCAATACACCTGTGTGTAGCGGCACCAACCACTGGCAGAGACTGTGGCCCCAGGTCTGCTTGAGGGAGAAGCTTAAGACACAAGCTGATATATAAACAGACCCACACACACAATCATGCATTCACAACCTGATACATGCACACACACACAATATAAGGACACACTAAAATGGATGCCATGCACCTGCTCGCACTCTCCACACATCCTCTATTTTTCCCGGTGCCGACATCCCAAAAGGGCAACAGCTCCTGGAGCCACTACAAGGTTCCTTCATTCTGGGGTGGAGAGAGGAAAACTGCCAGTCCAGACTCTGACCAAGCAGCAGGCTCCTCCTCCGGGTCTCCAAACCCAGACGGCTAATCCCAGGACCCCAAGCCTCATCATCGTTTTGAAGATGTATTCCTTTATTTACATACAGATATCTCTATGTTGTTTGTGACAGTCTCATATGCTTTCATACACTGAAGTGATGAAAGACCAGAGGTAGGAAGCAGATGTAGTCCTCCTACTGAGTATCCTGCACTGAACCTCATTGTTGACATCTTGTGGCCCTGAGGAACTGAGGGTTACGTTCAAGAAGGAGGATTTCAACAAGTGGAGCTGAGAGCTGGTGAGTGCAAACTGAGACCCGATCCAGAGGCAGGAGTTTTCCTTCAATTCCTCACCGAGAGAAGAACAACTATTACTGCTGATGTCCAGGTTGCTCATTTACTTTCCAGACCAATTGATTACAGTCATTAAGTATCAGATTGAATCTGTTTTTTTACAGCTCTGGAAAGACCTCTCTGGAGGTCCAACAACAAATTAATGTGGGTGTTTTTTTTAAAAAAACGAACAGCAATAACAGTATATAGCAGCATCAAAAATCAGTGCAGATGAGATACAGCTGATAATTCCGTAAATATTTATCTTTCTGCCTCAAAGTAGAAGCATCCAGAGCAGCAGCAGAATCCTGTGTTAAAACAAGCAGCCATCAACATCCGTTTGCATGTGCAACAGCCAATTACTGGTGGCCAGTGCAGCAAAGGTGAGACAAGTGTGTCATGTGGCATGAATGTGTGTATTATGTGGTTGATCTGCCAAGTAAAGACAGCCTCATTATCCGACTGAAAGGACGACTTGCCCCAACACAGAGAAAAAAACATAAAAAAGAGTTAATTTGCACTTTTAATTCTTCTTCCTTCGTATTCTCTCTTTCTGTCTCTTTCTCTCTCTATTTAGGTGAGAAAGTGAGTGAAGGGTCCGGGGCCCCTCAATAAGTGTCTGTGATTGTGTCTGTGGCCTCTCTCTTTCAGCCATGTCCAGCACCATTAATTGGAGCTGTTGGTGAACTGAGCCCATTCTCCCCATGAAAGGTAATTGCTTTGAGCTTTGGAGGGCCAAGTGTTGGTTTAAGGGCCCCTGACCTTTAACCTCCAGGCAAAAGCCCCCCCCCACCCTCTCTTCCCCCCTCTGTAAATATCTTCTTTCCTGCTGCTTCAGCCTTCTCTCTGAGTGTGTGTGAGTTTTGTCTGCTTTGTTCTGTTGTGAGGAGGAGAAAAAGATAGGAACAAAACCTAATCAAGGAGAGAGGAAGTGAATTCTTCAGTGGTATGACTCTGCAGAAACCAGGAAATCTCAATTTCTTAAAAAATGTGATCAAAAACATCATATTCTAATTCAAATGCCTTAGAATTGAAGACTGAAGAATTTTTCCATTTTATTATCTCTGTAAATATAGACAAACATGCTAGTCAAACTTTGCTGACATTTCATTTTACAGTACCTGTAATTCTTAATAAAGACACTCTTGTGTCATTTTTGGTTAAGGATCACATCACATAAAAAACAAACATAAAACGAGGAATAATTATATAAATCTAGACTACCTTGTTAAAATGCCAGGGCTTTGTGATGTAAACAGATAATAGCAAATCATTTTCAAAGTGTTTCCCCACAGATGATGTGATACACAGCTTGAACACAAGACAGGCAAAAACATCTGTTAAAAGTAAATTGTAAAACTGCAATAACTCTGCACACATCCCCGCACCCTTGAGCTAATACTTTGCTCATGGCAAATGAATTGAATTTATTTAGCAACATTCTAATCATACTGATCCTTCCAAGTGTGTTCAGATCTGCCCACAACTTCTCCATAAGACTGAAATCAGGGTTTTGTGAAGACCAGGCCAAAACATTGACTTTGTTTTCCTTAAGCCACTTTGTAACCACTTAGGCTGCTGAAGATCATTGTCCATGTCCAGGTTCATCTCTGGGCCAAAGAACTGGTCTCTTTCCTGAGCGATGTGATGGTTGGACATTCCTGTTACATCTATAGTGGCACGCAGTTGTTGGAACAAACTAATTTGGCAACATAAATCTTTTGGAAATCGTTTCCAAGGTTGAACAGCACTTGTGCAGCTCCACAATTCTGTCCCCTCTTTTGATTTTTTTCATTGTGTCAAACAAGAAATCACTGTGTTCCAGGTGTGACTAATTAACTCAAATGTGTCAGTTAACTTATAAGAAGTTTCTAAAGACATAACATCATCACAACATCTTAACCCTTGACCCAGTTCTGTGCTCCCAGGATGATGACAGATGACATTCCCCTACCAGGACATATGGAGACACCGAGACACCACAAAGTTTTAACACATGAAATGAACACAAATCCTAGCATGATAGAAACCATCCCATTTTTCCAAGCTTTGGTTCATACAGAGGGTCTATTGAGAAACGATTGAATGCTGGAGTTGTAGACACTGTTGAAATTTAACATTTGGCAGTGACGTATCTAATGCTGAAATTTGACTCTATGAAGCTTGCAGGAAATTGCCTGTGCTCTAAGTAATCATCCTCTACTGTGACAAGAAAAGTGCAGAGCTGAACATGGTTTGGTTCTGGTTCTGGGGATGCAGAGCAGAACCAGAACCAGAACAAGACCACAGATCTTGTTACAACAAGACCAACAGATCTTGCATATGGACTCCATGGCCATGTCATCCATCTATGAGTAGGACTCTTTTGCTCATCTGTTCTTTGCACTGTTGTAGTTTGGGTGGGCCAGTGCTCAGGTAATGACGAGGCCAGTCACAGGACTTCTGAAAGTGGATAGGCAGTAGACATGGGGGCTGCTGAAGTACAATTGAACAAAGGTCAACTTCTCAGAAATGATGGCAAGTTCTCTAAGGAGGGGACCAAGAGTCAAGTTCCATGGTGTCAAAGGCTGTTCTCCATGTTGACACACTCGTGCATCGACATGCATGTTTGGAGCTTTGCTCTGATATCCTCCGTACATGGATGCCAGCCCCAGACCAAAAACCTGTGGTGTTGGGGTTGCAAGGAGTGAAAGTGCATCCAACATGAAGGGAATTCTGTTGGTTGTTTTCCATGTCTGCAATGCATTCCAAGTCCAGTATGTCCCTGCTCTTTTGGCTGAACTTATGGATTTCAAGATCAGAAATGTCTTGGAATGCGTTGTTGGCCTGATACATAACAGACAACAAACACTACAAGTCCTGAGGTAACATGTTTATTCTCCCTTTATTAAGGAGAACTAAAGTGTTGATGGTAGTTTATGGAGTACCTCTATAAATTTCTGCAGTACTCCATTAATGATTTGAGGGAAAATGTCTGCTTAAGCATAAAAGCAGTTACTAAAGTGAATTGAAGTCAATACAGTCCTATTCTGGACAGAAATACAAACGTGTGTGTGCATGTCAGTACAGATATTTAAAAGCAAAGATTTAAAGTTTTGAAACATTTCAAATCTTTGTTGGTTGCATTTACCATGAAGATGCAAATGTAGGTGTCAGGTGTGGTGGTTGTGAGGTGGTGAGGAGAGACGCAGAGAACCAGGTTGTGATAAAGATGATGATAGATTTAAAGAAAGCTCAACAGTCCAGAACAGGCAGCACGGCAGAGAGTTAGCACACAACTAATTACCGGTAGCAACTGAAAAACTAAGGACTGAAAAAGAGAGCTAAACCAACACAGGACTTTACAGTTCTACTGTGGTGGCAGACAGACAAATGACATACGTTTGACAAGGACCCGACAAGAGACAGAGACAACAGGTGGGTACACAGGGAGGGTGATCAGGTAACTAGACACACCTGGGAAGCAATCAACGGGGAAGACGCAGAGACAGAGACTCACAGGAAGGAAACTGAACACAGAAAACCCTTAAAAATAAATACACAGATCATGACAGTAGGAACTCCCTACAGCAAGATGTAGGGAGTTTCTACATTATTTTATTGTTGACAGGATGTTGATGACCAACATGTTTTCTCATTCTGTCAAAGCAGTTTCACACTAGTATTGCAATAACTTGACACAAAGACATTACATAAAACACTGCTGCTTTGAAATTTTGATTTCATCTATGCCAGTTTAAGGTATCGTACCCTCCCCCTAACCTAGTTCTGAAATTCTAAAAATTTTTTTTGTTGTCCTCAAAGATTTTCAAAGTTACAAACACCTATGAACGCTCTCTGAAAACAGAAAATTTTTGCTTTGAGGGAGGAGGATCCCCTGGACTAGGCGTGGGAGCTGAGGTGTGGAGTGAGGAAGAGTAACTTTAGCTGTTAATGGTAGAGAAGTAGAGAGGGAAGGAAGAGGGGAGAGTACAAATGACTTGGAGAGAAACAAAAAAGAGGGAGAGCAAGAGAATGTAAGATGATCGAGGTTGGACTCTTAAAAGCAGGAGCATTATTGTCCCCTCAGGCTGAGACTCTCTCCTTGTGTGTGTGTGTGTGTGTGTTTGCGTGTATGCGTGTTGACAGAATGACAGGTCGTTATGAATCATCTCTTCCTCCCTCCCCGGCCTCAGAGGGCACCACCAGCTTTTGAATGAGCTGTCATGTTCAAGAGAAGAGCGCTTGTTTTTTTGTAGTCAAAGAAAGGAAGCGCTGTGAAAACATACACATGTACTTAGAGCCACAAAGTATGTAAACAAGCTGGTCCAGGGTGTCAAGTATGGGAGGGAGCTCTGGGTTTGTGTTGTGAAGACAGAGAAAGGTTTACAACCAGGTCCAGGTAATTTAGAGGTAGGAAGTGTGTCAACAGACAGAGAGAAGAAGGGAGCCCTTGGTTTGTTGTAGCTGCTAAAGAACAACACACACATACTTAGGCATTAAATATGTAAACAACCAAGCTGGGGTTGAGTTTCAGCCAAGTTTGTAGAAACAGAGTGTGGGCAGGTCGCCATGGAGCTTTGCTGGAATGTCTTCATTACTTCAACAGAAAGCATAAGATCATCCGTTAAACTGTGTTGTGTCTACTGACCAGCAGACACAAGGATAGTAAAGAAAGCAAGAATTCAGGCAATCCCCTCAAAAATGATTAACTACATTAAATAGTACAGAATTGAAATAATGACTTCAATTATTACAAAAAAAGCCATCTTAACCAAGCTTTTTAAAAAAAAAAAAAAAAAAAAAAAC
>NW_015114252.1:96225-99741 GCF_001443285.1 Poecilia latipinna | reverse complement strand
CCAGCACCCGCTAAATTTTCTGGAGATGTGAAGAAATGTAAAGGTTTCATTTTACAATGTGGGATAATATTTAATCATTCACCTCAGAGTTTCAGCCATGATGATGCCAAGATAGCGTATATGTTGTCCCTGTTAACCGGACGAGCCCTGGAATGGGCTGAAGCTAAGTTTTCTTCTCCCACAAACTTTGGGTGTACATTTTCTGAATTTTTGAAGGATTTCAAGCAGGTTTTCAGTCGAGATACCGACAACACCTCCGTTTCCCGTGATTTGTGGAATCTTAAGCAGAGTAAAAACGGTGTCAGAGTTTGCTATAGATTTCAGAATAAAGGATGCAGCTTCTGGCTGGAACGCAGCCGCACTGAAGAGTGCATATTTTCACGCATTGAATGAACAAGTAAAAGATGAATTAGCCACACTAGACAAACCTGAGTCTTTAGAGGACTTAAGTCTAACCATCAAATTGGATAACCGCACAAGATCACGTGTCAAGGAACGAACTCGCTGCAGTTTTCATTTGCAGAGTTTGCCTGCCGTCTCATCTGTACAACCAGTTTCAGCAGCTGCCTCCGAACCGGAACCCATGCAGCAGGGACACACTCGCCTGACCCCGGAAGAGAGACTTAAAAGGTTAAATTCTCACCTGTGTCTCTACTGTGGTGAGCCCGGACGCTTCATTGCAAACTGTCAATCCGTTTAAACCCGCAGGTCCGACAGTAAAGACGAGGAGACTGCCGGCACCATCCACAACTCAATCTCGTCTTCTTCTTCCAGCTACCCTGATAAATAACCACCTGTCTCTTCCCATCTCAGCTCTAATCGACTCCGGTTGTGAGCAAAACTTAATCGACTCTTCCCTGGTTAAACAAATGGACCTCAAGATCGATCCTCTTCCGGTTCCCCTTCGCGTTGCCGCTCTCAATGGAGAGGCCTTACCGCAAATCACGCACAAGACCAAGCCTGTCCGTCTCATCATTTCCGGTAACCATTCTGAGAACATTTCATTCTTTGTCTTTAGTGCAACCAGTTCACCCATTGTTCTGGGCTACAACTGGCTAATTGCCCACAACCCGTACATAAACTGGGTTAAAGCGCACGTAGAATCTTGGTCCTCCAATTGTCACGCTACCTGTCTTTAGCATTTCTCTCGAGTTCTCTGCCTGGAGAGATCTCCGAAAGTGAACTCCCTGATCTCTCTGCAGTTCCTGTTGAGTACCATGATCTAGCTCCTATATTCAGTAAAGAATACAGGCCCGGCGCTCCTCTGCCTAACAGCCTTCTATATAACATCTCACACTTGAACGCCAAACCATGGAGAAATGCATCGATTCATTAGCAGCAGGTATTATTCGTTCCTCCACCTCACCTCGTGGCGCAGGATTTTTCTTTGTGGGGAAAAAGACGATTCATTAAGACTTTTCACAGATTACAGAGGTTTGAACCAAATATCCTCTTCCCACTCCTCGTCAGCTTTCGAACCAATTCAGGGTGCAACCGTGTTCACAAAACTGGATCTCAGAAATGCTTGCCATCTCCTTCACATCCGAGAAGGAGATGAATGGAAAACCGCCTTCAAAACGCCTATGGGTCATTTTGAATACCCAAGTCATGCCTTTTGGTCTTTCGAACGCTCCTGCCATTTTTCAAGCCCTTGTGAATGATGTTCTAAGACTTTATAAATTATTTCGTTTTTGTCTACTTGGATGACATTCTGATTTATTCCAGCTCCCTGAGAGAACACAAGTTACACGTTCGACAAGTTCTCCAGCGTCTTCTGGAGAACAGACTCTGCGTTAAAGCAGAAAAGTGTTTTTCATCAACCTTCAGTCACCTTCCTTGGATATGTCCTCGAGGGCGGACAGGTAAGACCGTCGGAGGATAAAATAAAAGCTGTGATGGAGTGGCCCAGACCAGAGACTCGTAAGCAGTTACAATGGTTCCTAGGATTTGCCAACCTTTATCGCCGTTTTATACGCAACTACAGTCAGATGGCCTCCCCACTAACAGCACTTACTTCCTCAAAGACAATGTTCTCCTGGATGCCCGACGAGGAAGAGGCTTTTACTCAGTCACTGTTTGCCAACGCACCTATCCTCATCCAGACAATTTATTCTTGAGGTTGATGCTTCAGATTCGAGAGTAGGGGCCGTCCTGTCCCAAGTCGCTCAAAGTTATAAGTCCCACCCATGTGCCTTCTTCTCCCGCAGACTGTCTCCTGCAGAGAGAAACTATGACATAGGAGATCGGAGCTACTGGCTATAAAGCTAGCCCTGGAGGAATGGCATCACTGGCTGGAGGGAGCTGAACACCCTGTTTGGACCGACCACAAGAACCTTGCTTACCTCCAATCTGCCAAACAAAACAACCCACGACAGTCCCGCTGGTCAGTATTCTTTTCTCGATTTAACCTCTCCATCTCCTACCGCCCAGGGTCCAAGAATGTTAAGCCAGACGCCCTCTCCAGACTCTATACCCCTGACGACTCGGATGAAGGACCGGCACCTCTGCTACCCCCGAGTTGCACGGTCGGAGTAGTCACTTGGGAAATTGAAGATATTCGTCAAGCCCAGTGTCAAGAACCTCCTCCTGAGTCCTGCCCCCATGGTAAGATTTATGTCCATTTCTACAATGGATACATTCATCCAGATTCTCGGGACACCCAGGGGTAAGCCGCACTATTGAGTTGGTCAATCGAAGATTTTGGTGGGAATCGGTTCATAAAGATGTCAAGGAGTTTGTCCTAGCCTGCCCCACCTGTTCAAGAAATGTCTTCTCATCAACCACCCTCTGGCTTACTTCAACCCCTACCTGTTCCTAAGTGACCAAGGTCACACATTACCATGGATTTTGTTGCTGGGCTTCCACCCTCAAAAGGTATGACCACAATTTTCACCGTCATAGACCGTTTTTCTAAAGCCTGCCAGCTCATCCCTCTCCGCAAGTTACCCACCTCCGCTCAAACAGCCCTCCTACTTTACAAATATGTGTTCAAGCTGCATGGCATGCCCCAGGAGATCCTTTCAGACCATGGTCCTCAGTTAATCTCTCAGGTTTGGAAACAGTTCTGTTCTATCTTGGGTGCAAAAGCTGTTCTCTTTTCTGGTTATCATCCAAAGACAAACGGAGAGGATGAACCAGGAGATGGAGGCCACTCTTCGCTGTATCTCCTCATCCAACCCCGAAGATTGGGCTCAGTATCTCCCTTGGGTGGAGTACGCCCATAACAGTCATGTTTCTCCAGCTACTGGTCTATCTCCATTTGAGGTTTCCCTGGGTTATCAGCCGCCATTGTTATCTCCTGACGAAGACAAGATCTCGGTAATCTCTGTCCAACATCACATTTGCCGTTGCAATAGAATCTGGAAAGACACAAGCTCTGCATTAAACAATACAGCCGCACAAAATAAACCTCTGGCCGACCGCAGAAGAACCTCTGCTCCTGTTTATACTGCGGGCCAGAAAGTATGGCTGTCCACTAGGGACATACCCCTGAATTCCCTGTCAAAGAAACTCTCT
>NW_015114252.1:91014-92655 GCF_001443285.1 Poecilia latipinna | reverse complement strand
GCAGAAGAACCTCTGCTCCTGTTTATACTGCGGGCCAGAAAGTATGGCTGTCCACTAGGGACATACCCCTGAATTCCCTGTCAAAGAAACTCTCTCCCAGGTTTATCGGCCCGTTCGAGGTCCTAACAGTCATCAGTCCCACCGCTGTCCGTCTCCGTTTACTCTCCTCTCTACACATTCATCCCACCTTCCACTTTTCCCAGATTAAGCCAGTCCCTTGTGCCCTCCGGCCGAACCCCCTCCTCCCCACGTGACATTGATGGTCACCCAACATACTCTGTTCGCCAGCATATTGACTCCCGTCAACGAGGTCTTGGGTTCCAGTACCTCATCGACTGGGAGGGTTACGGTCCAGAGGAATGCTCTTGGGTTCCCCGTTCCTTCATTCTTGACCCTTCATTGATTAATGATTATACTGCCTCTCAGCCATCCACCTCTTCTCGGCCGCCAGGTGGCATCCGTTGGGGTGGGGGTATTGTCAGGTTGGATTCTGTTTTGGGAAGCCTCCTGCTTCCACATTCCTCCTCCAGATGCTGCCTGTGAGCAGAGCCCCTGGAGCAGCGCGTGGGAGAACCTGGAGACACACATGTGGCACATTAAATGACAGATACTGTGGATATTTAAGAAGTGGCGAGCTGACGCGTCGTTGCCTGAGTGTTTGTTTATCCTGGTAATCAAACGTTCCAGTGAGAGGCCCTCTGAGTAAGCTCCCTGAAGTAATCCTGTCTGTTTTTTTTTTTTTTTTTTTTTTCTTGTCAGGTTTTACCTGAGGTTCTCAAGAACGGAGTTTATGCTAACTCCTGGGAACCAAATGTCTGCTTCCTCACAACACCATTGGTATTACCAATCGGTTGCCTTCCTCGGACACTCCCTTCCTGGTCCTTTGTTCTCTGTAGATTCCGTCGTGACACAGCAGTACGTACCTGTTGTGCCCAAAGCCTTCTGGCTTCTCATTCTCCGGCTCATTGTCAGCCGTCAGCTCGCCCTCCACACAGCAAACTTACCTGTCAGCCCTCCCACGGCTCCCCGGTTCTCTTCGCCGCCTCCGGATTCCAGTCTGCTTTAACAAGTAACTCACTCTGCTCTAAAGTAAGCCTCCACCATAAGATCTGTGATTCCTTGTTTATCAGAACCTCACCTTTACTTCTCATTATCAGTGGCTGTTCTGGTGGATCCAATCCTGACTCCTGCTCCGCACTCACTCCCTTTACAATAAACTATATTGTTTTGAAATGCGCATCTCCTGATTGTGTTCTTGTATGTGGGTTCAAAGACTGGAACTAAACATGACAGTTTTGCCCTTCATAGTGGCAACAAGAAGTGTAAGCCATCAAAGTTGCTGAACAACTGACATACGGTAAATGGCGGATGTGAAAGTTTTAAGTTGTGCACAAAGAGGCTAGTGACGCAGCAGAAGAGTTAAGAAATGTTCAACTTTTGTTGTCATGGAAACCTGTCATCTTTCGCTGCTTCCCATATGTTGAGTTCGTAAAGCACTGCTGTGAACTAATGGGCGAGAGGCTTTTGGCTCAAAATGGGTTCAATTAATCTGCATTGTGCTATGTAATGCCAAGGCATTAAGATTGTCTGATTATTCAAATGTATTAACAGCCATAATATATACATATATAAATCACAAAC
>NW_015114252.1:59443-85929 GCF_001443285.1 Poecilia latipinna | reverse complement strand
AAGACCAAGACCAACTTCGAGTACCACAACACTGTCACAAACATATAGTTAAGCCTATGTCTTTAAGGTAACACTTAATATTAACCTATTAAAACAATGATATGCTATTAAAACTTGAATTATTTTTTCCACATTCAGTCTTAATATATCTTTTTAGCATTGAATAGTTCCTCGTGTTACAGACTCTTTAAGCTACACTTAAAGTTTGGTTAAATGTAACCATTTTCCTTATTCTTGTGTATAATGTGGCTTTAATTTGTTGAGGCGTGAAAAGTAATTTTGTTGGCCAAGTTTAATTTTGCGTTTCTTATAAAGTTAAAGCACTCATCACATTCCACAGTCAGGAGTAAAAGGAACTGAGTCATAAAATACCAGCTGTAGGCATAAGGTGACACTGTTTCTGTTTGTAAGATGCAAGCAATTGTAATTTTTAGGATTTTCTCACTTCTAGTTATGAATCTAATCAAGAAATCTGTTTTTGACCTTTGAAACATTAAACTTAAGAGTCACTGAATTTCTGAACCCAATCCTGACGACCTCACCTGTTGACTGACAGGTTGTTCCTTCATTAGTCTAAAAATGTTGGTCTTATGCTGAATGTGATGCATAAGGATTGCTATTCTAATTAATAGATACAACAAAGATGAAAAACAACTCATTTTCTCTGGTTAGAAAAGGTTCAACTAAATTATCAAATTAAAATTAATCTGTGAGGGTTCGTACATAGGCCAGCCAGAGAGACGCTGAATGGAATCCAAAAATAATCATAATTTATTACAAAAAGTTCAAAAATAATTAATGAAGAATTGGGCCCCAAAACTGAGGTCAACATAACAAACTACAACTCAGGTGGCAACACAAAGAACTAACAAACAAGATATGAGGGGAACTTAAATAGTGGCTGATCAGACCACTGCTGACACACAAGGGGTAATTAAACATACAAAAACTTAAAAAAATACTAATCAATACAATACCAAATCTTTAAATTAAACAAGCATTAGAATGAAACTACCACATAGTAGAAACATTAAAGAAATGGTCAAATTAAATTAAAGAAAACCAAATTTCCCCGTCCCCTGGCAAACAAATGGAACAGCCCGCTGAGGAGGTTTTGCCAGCCATATAAGGACGTCAATTAGCTGGAGCTCTTCTGTGACCCTCCAGCAGCAGCTCCAAATATAAAGAACTGACAAAGTTAACTAAATGTGTGCACTGCAAATAGTCAACTAAAGAGTCAGGCTAATGAAAATAATTTTCAAAAATAAAAATCAAAACTATTCACTAACTAATGTCTAAATTAATGTTAAGGATAAACAAACAAAACAGTCACCATTCAGGTCTGTGTGACAGTAGGGTCAGCTGTCACACTGTTTTACGTGTCATTGTAGAGGTTCTGAGTTTGTTTTGTGTAACTTGAGCTATGCCTTATATTACTTTATTTTATTGTTGAGTAGGTTGTAATTGTTGTTTCCATAAAATAACTAAAATCACTGCAACATTTAACCTACAAGACTTAATATAGAGCAGAAAAAGAAGACAGTCAGATAAAGAACAGTTTGTTCCGTGTTTCTTAGAGCATGATTTAGAGGTTTGTTTAGTTTATGTATGAGGCAACAATAACATCTGATAATACTGGCCCTACTTGATTTTCACTTGTTTACTAAGGAGAAAGCTTTGCACTGAGGGCAACACATTATTAAAATAGACAAAAAAAAGTGGAACATGCTTGCTGCATTTGTTTGTTGTTCTGAAAGGGAAGGAAAACACAGCACCAACCAAAACAAACAGAGGAAGCTGATAAAGTGTGAAAACACAAACACAACATTTGCTGCGTTTCTTAGTCAAAGAACAATAGTTATTTTCCCAGATCTACTGACCGTGCATCACAGCATCGAAGGAGTGAAAAAAAATTACTGCTGTGAAACCAATATGCCAGCGTCAGCCAGCAAAACTCACACACACTTAGGGCGAGAAGACAGAGGTGAAAGGTCAGCTGACACAGGTGGAGAGGCAAAAGACTGAGAAATGAAAAACAAGTGAAGAAGAGATGAAGAAAAGGACGAGGGAGGACAGGAAAGGAGAAGCAAGGAAGGAATGAGAACGTCTTCCCAAAGACCTGTTCATCCTGCTATGATTAAATGAAACGATGAGTTTAGATTTGTAATAATAATTCTGTACAAATTTCCAAGCAATCATAATGAAATTACACTCAGTAAAAAAACCTGTGCTGAAGAAGTGGGCCCTGTCAGGGATACTGGGCTGATCCTCTCAAAACCTTTTCACTTAGCCTGTCATGAAATCATAAATAAATAAAATAACTCATCCTTCAAAGATCATAGAACAAGACTTCTAGGTCTTACTTATACATATAAAAGTTGTGGCATTTTTGGAGTTTTTCAACTTGCTAAACATCAGTATAACCCATTTACTGTAAGTTTGAATCATATCTATGTAATAACTCCTTATAAACTCTAGAAACTGAATTTCTGGAGTTCATGAGGAGAAACTGAAAAGTTTTTTCCTTTCACTTATTTTTCATTCACAACTGTATCCTTCAAAATTGACAAATGCAAGGTTTTAAAAAAAATCATTTTAGACCACAGGAAATGTATTAAGAGTGTACCAAAGTTGGTTTTTCAGATATACAGATTTGCATAAACTAAATGCATAGTTGAAAATTGGCAAGACACTTTCTATTTCTTTCCCATGGTTCATCCAGTGGAACTTTTAATGCAGACACCATGTCAAGAATGATTTTTTACTTTTAAATGATAAAACCCCCCCCCAAAAAACATGACTTTTCGATTCAGTAATGTATTTTAATTTCAGTGGATTGATATATTTGACCATCAGCTTCGGGATCTGCATGAAGAGTGCTATCGCAGTTTACTGATACATTTCAGTCAACCACTCAGATGAAGTTGAATTGTCTGCTGAATCCCATAAATCTGAACTTATACCCAGTTTTGTTTTGGGCAGAGAATATGTGACAAGCTCTCTGCCTCCTTTTAATCTTTCCACATTGTAGGAAGAGACAGTCTATGACCTGTTGTTCCCTTTCCTCTGCCTGATTCCAAAATACATTTGGTTTCATAGAGCAGAGGTCTATTTCATAAATCCAGGTTAGCAGATTTAGCCGCTATCCTGGTTTTCCGGATATCCTGTCTGAATTAAGCCAGGCTAGAGAAATGGCTGATAAAGAAACTCAGGATGACATAAGTTTTAGCATGCTCTCCCGAAAGAAGGGTGACACTTTACTGATGAATTTCAGGGTGTTTCCACACCTGATAGTCCGGTGGACTCGGTTCGATTGCAGACCAGAACTGCAACATTTGTTACATTTTCAGCTGATTATATTATGGCTGAGAGAATTGCTGATGTTTTAATATGTACAATATGTATTCTTCTCCCTGCTGGATGTAAATCTATGAACGGTTTGATTTGTGTCAGTTCATCCAAGATGCAAGAGAGGACTAAGCAAATTTTTATTTTATATTGGTCAATAATTTTATATAAGTGCAGCTGTTAAAATTAGTTTGTAAAAATGTAACAAATAAAACTGACAAACAGTCCAAAATAGAGCTAGTGTTAAAACAACGCTAGTTTTCATAATACAGGTCATAATACAGATTTAATTTTTAAACCTTGAACAGGAATATTTTTATCTTATTATTATTGTGTAAACATTTTTTTCGTACATATTTAGGTTACATATTCAGTTTTTTGTAATCCACTTTAATTTGTGTGTGTTTGTACAGAAGTCCCATATGTATACAGAAAATGAATAAATAATGTAAACATTGTTTAGCTTGCTTCCTCTGTTATGGTTTTAAGTTGCAGTTCTACCCCACAAGTTTCAGGTCAAGTTAAACAAACTGCACACGCCAGTAATGTTGATTAAAAAACACAAAACAAATAACATCAATATCAAGAATGTTTTATTTTGCCTACTTTATTGTATAAAACTGTTTTAATGTTCAGCTTAAATATTTCCTCCTATTGAAAGGGTTTACCTTATGTAGACCCGTCCTCAGCTCCACCGCCCCCCAGCCCGCCCTGCCTGCCGTGGTCCTGCATAAAAAGTTCAGTCAACTGACGAGCAACAAAAGGAGTAGCTCACAGCCAAACAACACTAACCCCATTATCTACCTGCCTCTCCCCCCTCACAACACGCACAGACCTTTTTGTGAAAAGAGGTGAGAGAAATGCTATCAGCACCTTCTGTGTAATTACAGCGACTCAGGTGACATCTTACACCGACTAAAAAGGCAGAAAGAGTGTGTGTAAGAGTGTGTGTAAGCTGTCATGTTTGTGTGGACTAAAGTCTTTTCACAGGGGAGAAAAGTTAGACAACAAAGGAGGTAAAGGATAAATTTTAGGGAGGAGAAAGAATGAGTCGGCATGTCGACTTTCTGAAGACCCGAACCTGATCCATCCAAGCAGGTGTCTGTGTGTGTGTGTGTGTGTGTGTGTGTGTGTGTGTGTGTGTGTGCATTCATGAGTTGGAATTTTCAAAGATGAGCATGTGCTTGTTGATGGGCACAAGTGTCAGGTTAAGGTGAGTTTCTTTGCTCATATGCTTTTTTTTTTCTTTCAGAAAGTTATCCTCAAGCGTTTTATTGAACATACATCACATTGAGGAATTAGGAGAAAAATTTTAAAACTGAAATCCAATTTAGTGTAAAACAAACCTCAGCAATATAAAATAAGTGTAAATCAGAATTCATTTCAGGGTGACAGTCGGGAAGCTGACCTGTTTTAAATCTAAATAAATACCAACAAAAAAACAAGAAACAAGCAAAGGAAAATGAAGACAGAGATTACCGTAGACTGTGCTAAACTTTACGGTTTTTATTGACGTAGCCAAGGTTACAATATAATATCTAGCTGAAGTTTAGATTAGGTTTCATACATAGTTGAACCAGTTATTTAATTCCATTGTATTGAAAATCTGAATCTTGTGGTTGCAGTGGAGCAAATGGTGTCACTCCATGATGCCTATTGTAAGAGGCCTATTTGCTTCTCTCTTCTACATATTCACTTTTTTTTTGTTTTTCTGCAAGTTCAACATATTCATTACCCTGGAGATCATAATGGCTGCAAAGTCCTGCCAACATTCTTCAGGTACAACCTCAGTGACTCTACCTGTCTCTAATTAGAAGAAGTCGTGGAGCTGAATGACTGCAATGCAGTGGCTTTATACATACAGATAATCTTAGAGTGGTTCCTTGTCAGTCACAGACGCCTGCAGGTTTCTGGGAATCAACCTGCTTTTTCATGGTCCAGATACTAGTGGGGATACTCCATGGACAGGGGTACTCTCCACTACAGGGCAACACAGAGACACACAGGACAAGCATCCATGCACACACACACACACACACACACACACACGCTTGCACCTAACAGAAATTGAGAGTAACCATTTGACCTGATAGTCATGTTTTAGGGAGTGTGGGAGGAAGCTGGAGTAACCCACGCCTCATGCACAGAGGAGAAGATTGAAACTCCTTGCAGACGGACAGGGCGACAGTCCTACCACTGCCTGGTTCATTTATCAGAACAATCATTTTAAATATATTCATTTCTGAACTATATGATATTTTGAATTACTCCCATGAGGAAATGTACAATTTTCTAGTCCACTCTATTTTTCTATAAAGTAATTTCTTGGAACAATAATTCTATACAATCATTAATCAATGAATAAGATAAAGTACAAATCACACCTTATCACATATCACATCTCATCATGAAGCCCTTAACTGAATACAGAATGACACTGTTAGTGTGTCTGTATCATACAGAGATGTCAAGCACAATAAGTACATGTGTATGTATGTATCCACAAGTATCAAGTTGTCCATGAGTGTGTTTGTGTGATCATTATGTCAACCCTTCCTCCCACATATAGACACATTCACTCATTCACTTTAACCAGTGACTGATGGCTCTGTGTAATGAATGTAAAGGCTGTATTGTTCATTTCAGCAGCATTCACATATTAGTGTCGGGCCCCGGGGTGAGCAAGACGGCTAATGCCAGGCTCAGCTTTCTACCTCCACTTCAAAGACATAGCATGATGACAAAATGAGTTGGGCCTTAGCAGCATATTCACACTGGATCCATACAAAGTAGAAGAAAACAAAAGTTTTTAGGGTTATTGAACATAGGTTTATTCCGATGGTTTCAACTCACAAACTACATATAATAATACATATTATTGGGTATTTTCTAAATCTAGCAAGCGTAACACAGTCAAGTCCAAATCACAGTGGACTCTAAATGGTAGCACTGTTGCTTTGCAACAAGAAGATCCTGCACTCTGCATGCATTTTCTGAATGTATGAACTGACTCAGTCCAATTTTGTAGAACTTCTTTGGAAAGCTTCACTGCAGCTTTGCAGTCAACCACTTAGTGGACTAGTGAAGAATAAGCTGATCTCCACTCTGGATCCTTCGCCAGCTGTTTTTCCGTTTTGAGGAATGTAGCCTCAACTGCTCTCTTGTTTTCGAAACAGAGGCTGGATCTCTCAGAACTGCCAGTTCAGTTCTGAGAATGGTGACCACATATTTATCATCCATCTTAATCTCTCTTTCTACAGTCAAAGATGTTTATTTTGCTCCAGGTTGATAATTCCCACAGCATGTTTTCTCTGTGCATGCATGGGTTCTCCCCAGGTACTCCGGCTTCCTCCAAAAGCATTACTGTTAGATTAAAAAGTCTGTTTAAATTGCCCTTAGGTTTTCTATCCTGTGTGTCTCTGAGTTGTGCCCTGCCTCTCACCCAATGATTGCTGGATATAAGCACCAGCTCTCCTGTGACCCTCCACAGTGAAGCAGGTAAAAACAATGGAGAAATTGATGGAATCTATAGGACTTTGCAAATGAACAACACAAATCATTTGATTTGCTTCTTTTCTGGGTAAATGGCCACACTGAGTTTTGACATGAACAGAGTGGAACAACACCAGTGGATGACATAATTCAGTTTCCTGCTCCCCTTCCCTACACACCACCCTGCCCCCCCCCACCCCACCCAACTCAGGTCCACAAGACTAGCAGCAGCAGCACTTAGCAAACAGCTGGTGGAACTGTGAGTCTGCAGCTTGGAGGAGGACTGCTCACATAAGCCAACACATTTAGAAGCTTGTTTACTTGTGTGTGTCTGTATAACATTTCTTTTTGCTTTATTGGACAGGGAATGAAAATTCATGTACTATGTCCCCCATTATAGCAGCTTCAGAGCATGTTCAAGATTAGAGCTTTAGTTACTTCAGTGACACTGGTGATGAAATGTATTCTGCTTCCACTCTGCAATCATCTGTTGTAGAAATGAAGAACATTACAGAGAACCTATCATGAAACAGTCATACAACAGAGAGTCTTCAGTCAGAGGCTTCTTCATAGCCGCTGTAATGCTACCAGCTACAGTAGATCCTTTCTTGCCCACAGCCATCAGCATTTACAGCAACTCTTTGAAGAACCTTGAATACAGTCCAACATCCCTGATCTAAAAGTTCTAGTTTAGATGAAGTATTTCTGGATTGGGGCTGCACAGTTGGTAGAGCTGTTGCCTTGCAGCAAGAAGGTTCTGGGTTTGATTCCTGGCCCCGGTCTTTCTGCATGGAGATTGCATGTTCTCCCTGTGCATGTGTGGGCTTTCTCCAGGTTCTCTGGTTTCCTCCCACTGTCGAAAAACATGATTGTCAAGTTAATTAGTCTCTCTAAATTCTCCTTAGGTGTGTGTGTGTGTGCATGGTTGTTTGTCCTGTCTCTGTGTTGCCCTGTGACAGACTGGTGACGTGTCCAGGGTGACCCTGCCTCTCGCCCAAAATGTCTTACTGGAGATCGGCACCAGCAGCCCTCCTGACCCCCCTAGGGACAAGGGTGTACAGAAAATGGATGGATGGTAGTTCTGAATTAAATTGAAAAACACCATGAAAACCAATAAAATGTCTAATTACTAAATGGCTATTCTAAACAGCTCCACAAAAAAAGATTTATTTATGTGGTTTTAGGCAAAATCCATAAACCATTACCTGGTTAAAAATTAAAACATACAAGCCAGCCATGTTTATGAACTAGGTTGCATTTGCGTGTGAATCCAGTTGTTTTAGCGTTAATGGCGGGCTGTTAGTCCGAGTGATTGCTCATGAGTTTTGTGTTTCCCTTGTTGCTATGACTATTGTAATGTTTCCCCCCCCCCATCTTCCATCTTGCCACCTGTTTTAAAATGCTCTTTCCATTTTCTGAGGAAAAGCCAGAGATATTGCGTTGTCTAGTTGTTTTGGAGAGTTTTCCACACCCTGAAAGGATGGAAAAGGCCCTGGCATTTCCAACAACCTTTCTTCTCCTCTTATTTATTCCTGTTTATTTATTTCCGTCACACCGCTCCCGAAGTAAAAACATTCTGCTGCACATATGCAAATCCACTTTGCTCCACGTCAAGACGTGACATTTCTGAAATGCGAAATAAATTGATATGGCCCAATTAGATTGAAGGTGCCGTTGGCTCACCACCCCATCCCACCCTCTGCCTCTCGCCTCATTGCAAATTGCTTTACATTTGCCTGCTCTCATCCGGAGCTCTTAATTATATGGTGTTGTGTGGTGGCTTTTTGCTGTAACAGTGAGGAGCTGCAGACAGCTGCTATGTGGCAGTTAGCCGCCACAGCTAGGATGCAGCTAAAAGCTTATCCCGGCAGGGGAGAGGAGTGGAGCTGGAGGAGAGGGAGCAGGCCAAGCCAGGGCTTGAACAAAGAAGAAACCTTCAGGCTGCTTGATGGAGAACTAGGAGGTGCTTTGTAAGAAAAGAACATACAAGAGGAGTTGGGCAGTTTGTGTTTTATCGTCTGCAAATGTATCCTAGTGAAAAATCAATTCAGAGACAATGGTAGAAAGGAAACAGCTCCTGACTCCGGACTACACAGTTTTTGTTTACAAAAAGAAGTGAAAAATGTAACAATAAAAAAATAATAATTTATGTAAAAAATAAGTGAAGTTGGCTGCTAAGCATCTTTATTTAAGTTACTCATTGAAGTTAATAAAATAATGAACCATAGGAGACATGTTAATTTCCAAATATTTTTAAATAAGTCTTCAGTCAGTAAAAAAATGAAGCACTGAAGACTGAGCCTGTGACAGTAGTACTGTAAAAAGATCCATGATTAGTTACAAAACTTTATTTGAGAAATACTTAATCTAGATATGAAAACAGTAGAATAAAAATACTGTAGGGTGTTAGGTTTTTATAAGTTTAAATAAAATGTTGTCTCACATTTTATGTTGTCTCAAATTCTTCCAGTGGCGATCCTTGCAAATGGGAGAAAGCCCAGACTGCCTGTGAAGGGAGATGCTAATCGACAACAGGAGGCAATAGCCAGGCTAGATCCATGTTGACTTTGTGTGCTTTTCTTCAACAGGGGCAGGGATGCTGCTGACAGCATGAGGGAGCTACGTTTCATAGAGTGTGTAAACACTCCCAAATACTTCTAGCAGGACAAAGTCAAAATCCAGACCTGAATTCAATTGAGAAACTGTGGAAAAACTTCAGAGCTGATGTTCACAGAGGCTATTGATCCAATGTGACTGAGCTTCAGCTGTTTTGCAAATAATAATAATGGTAAAATCTGAGTCTCTCATCAGCAAAACTGGTTGAGATGCAGTGCATCTGGAAAGTGCTTCATGTCTTTTACAACCTCATTCCAAATTGCAATTTTATTTCTTAAAATTTATACCATAATCTAAAATTTTTCTGACTTAACTATATAACTTACAATTATGTTTTACATGGAGATATGAAATGGTATCACCAAATATAGAAATGATCTGAGGCCATCAGGCAGTGAGCCTATGGTAGGATTACACAATGTTATTAATTTAAAGGGATCAAATAATAATCAGCATATTGGTAAAAATGGAAGAAATGTAACTCTTGGGCTGAGGGAACAGTTCACAGGGTTGAACATAAAGAATATAATCATTTTAAGTGTCAGTTAGCGTTATTATATGTTAGTCCTTAGTTGTTGAAAGTGGAGAGCTAAAAGTGTCCTTATATTTTATTGTAATATAAAACTTATTGCAAGAGCTCACAGTTTTTCATAAAGTTCTCTTGGTTGTTGTTTTTTGTCAGACAAGTTTTACAGTTGATCTAGTGGATAATTAACCAGCAGAGCTACTTATTCACTCAGAGTTGCATAGTGTAAGCCAGATTCCAGCAGTTGCTACAACATAGTTAGAGGAAAGATCCTAACAGCGAACACTGTGCAGCTAATAATGAACTGAGCAGTAATTCCCATCAGTTTATGATATTTCATTGTCAGAAAACTCTAAACTGAACATTTAGTAGCATTGTTTTTAGAATTCAACTTCATTTGACCATGAAACCTTATGTTGTTGGAATTACAGTCAGTAATACTTATTAATTATTTCCCGCTGTTAGACACTAAATGAATATGGCTTTGAACAGCAGAATTTTCTTAAACCTCAGAGTGATTCATCTAACCAGCGCTGGATTCATTTCCAGCTCTGGAGTTCCAGATCTCAGACTGGCCCAATTTAGATAAGAACCTATTATTACCAAAAT
The DNA here is from genome assembly GCF_001443285.1 of Poecilia latipinna. Classification (NCBI taxonomy): domain Eukaryota; kingdom Metazoa; phylum Chordata; class Actinopteri; order Cyprinodontiformes; family Poeciliidae; genus Poecilia; species Poecilia latipinna. The sequence goes on along the minus strand of NW_015114252.1, from coordinate 75,338 downwards.
CATGTAATTATATTCTTACATATAAGAATATATTTACATACAAGAATATAAGTGTGCAGTGCAGTGCACACTGCAGAACAGTGAACTACAATAGCGCAGTGTTTTGCAAAGCCTTGTTATGCACTGTATCTTTCTAAAACATTTCCATTTCAATGCAAAGAACAGTTGCTTCACAATGCACATTTATTTCACAACAATAAATGTACAATGATGTACATTTATTGTTGTGAAGAACAATATTCTTCACAACACATCACTTTCAACAATGTCACAATCTATACTTTGTTCAAATAAATGTTCAGAGATGTATATAAAAAATATTACATTTCAATATTTTCTGTACTTTCTTATATTCTAGTCTTCTCCTTTTTCCTCTGAAAGGAAATGGTTTCGCAATAGATTTCACACACATGAAAACTTGAGCTAAAGAGCAAATTTCCAACACTAATTCTTTACAAAAGCAGAATGCCTGTTTAATATCAAATATCAAGCAGAATAGTTTTCATAGACATGTGATCCTTATGATTAAAGATTTAAGGAAGTATTAGGTCGTTCTGTGCAAGCTTGTTCTTCACAGTGTTACATAACTTTCTAATGGTCCTATTGTCTTTTTTCCCTCTGCATAAGAGTAGTTTTAAAGAAACATAGCCCACCCTGAAACATTAACATACACCTGGTCTCTGTGACTTTAATGCAGAGTTGAAAAGACATGAGAATTCTGACACTAAATCACATTTTTAAAATGATCATAATTTAGCAGAAATCTTACATTTTTACAAAGGTCTGTTGTAATGAACTGGTTTATTTAACATCTCAGGGCACTTTTCATAAAAATCAGTGCTACACTACAGGCCTACACATTAAATTAATTAGTATAATATTCACTCATTAAGTAATCCTACCTCCACTCTGGACATGTGACTCATGGCTGCTGCTTGGTGATGTATTTTTTTCTGACTGAGGGTCAATAAGACAAAGAGGTCCAGCTATGCGACATCACATCATAAAAATATAAAATGACATGACACAATGCCACACAATTCACTTACCTGATTTAACAGGTCAGATGTAACTAACTGCAAACTTGTTTTTGAGAAAAAGTTGTCAATTTTTGTACATTCAGCTGCATCTTTTTCCTACTCTTTCTACATTCCATGTCTTCAAAAACCAAATATATATATATATATATATATTCTGGTATATGTTGAATACAGGTATGACTATACTGCGTGAAACAGAACAAGTGAGGTACAAAGTTTTGTATTAAATTTACACATCTGAGAAGTTGATAAAACTTTTATGAGTTATTTAGTGGTTCTAATGGCACTGGAGCAACAAAACAAAAAAATATATCTTGGCTTCAGACTTGGTCGCTACCTGAGCTCATATTGATGTTGAAGATGAACCAAAGATTAGTGAAGTGTGAGAATCAGCAAATAAGCGTGCAAAATCAAATGACAACAAGAGAAACATGGACATCAGACAGAACACAACACACACATTCACGGCCCGCTCGTTGTTTGTGTCGGTCATGTTGAGAGAAAATAGCTGTATTGATTTTCCTGATTTCCTGTGGTTGACAGCAGTTGCAACACACACACACATGCGCGCTCTTCTATAGGCAACATTCATATCCACAAATTATACATTGCACACATATACACACAAACACAACTCCATCTCCACTTGCTGCTGACAGCTGATTGGTGGATTAGACGAGGTGACTAAAAGCAGCAAGGTAATCTTCTCTCATTATTTCAATTACTAGGCTAAATGCAGCAATCAGCTGCATAATGATGGCTGCTGGGTGAGAGACGGAGAGAGGCAGAGGGAGAGAGAGCAGAAGGGGAGATGTGAAGGGGAGAGGTGGCAGGAGACTGAAATGGACTGAAAATGGGAATGATATTTGTGTTGATAGTGGAGAAACACAGATATTTGGAGAAAAGAAACACCTTGATGAAACTATCGGTGGAAGCACCTCGGTAACCGTCGCTGTGTTCTGGGGTTAGATGGGGTAACAGTGAAGGGTGGGGGTTCACTGACACTATTTAATGAGTGAGCTTCTAATCATAGGAGTCATAAGGAGGTAAGGGGCAGCACTCAGCTCAAAAAACTATGAGATCAGCTTTTAAAGATGAACCTCTCATTGAGCTCATGGGATAGAAAGAGTAAAATGTTCTGGCTAGGCTTTACAAAACTTTTTTAACTCCTTCTCCAGGCACATAGTGCAAATTTATAGTACAATCAGTTGAGATAGAAAGTTGTTAAAGAATGTTATATATACATATATGTAATGTGACATAAATAACAACATAAAAAGCCTTGGTTATGGTGACAGAGGCAGTTATTACAGGCTATTAGCAATGCATTACCAACATATTAGGGGTAGCAAGGTTGCCTAAGTATATATGAATAAATTGTAAAAAAAAAAAAAAAAGTTTATATTCATTCTTAAGTGCTTATGAATACAATAAATAAAAATACTTTGCAAATGCTGTAAAAAATTAAATAAATTGGCCTGGCAGTAGAAAAAAAGTTTGACTACTTAAGGAAAAAATAACAGAATGTAGGCATCCGGTTCAATCTGACTTCAATTAAACAACTTTTCAGTTGTGTTCCCAACAATGTGCACAGTGGACCCCCGGTATGCGAGATCACAGTCGCCCACAATTAGCTAAAATCAGTAAATACTTTACAATAATACATCATTCACACCCTATTTTAGTAGTTTTGAAAGGGGTGCAGAAGAGGAAGACCACTGACTATGACTACCCATATGAGCGGAGAGAAGGTGTAATAACTAATACGAGGAAATTTATGGGAAAATACTAATACGGGAGCAGGCTGGGAAAGAGGGGCTCTGTATCGTAGTTTCCCAGAGACTTTTTTTTTTGTTTTTTTTTGGCTCTAGTGGCCTTTATTTGAAAGTGTTAAGAGAGAGAGGGAAGACATGCGACAAAGGTCACCAGGCCGGGAATCAAACCTGCAACATCCACTTCGAAGACTATGTGGGTTGTGCTTAACCCCTGCACCACAACAGCACCCCCAAAACAGGAGACTTGACAGGTATGCAGAACACTGCAGCCTCTTGCAGTTTCAGACCTTCATGGCTGGAGGCACAACAGTGGTGAAGAGAGAGCAAAGTCAACATTTTTGAAATCTGATTTACTCAGACAATATATTATGCTCAACATAGAAAGTAAATCAGAACATTCCTTTAACTTTCTGGCATATTCAGTGACTCTTAATTCAATTCCCTGGCCTGGTCAGTGACAACTCAGAAAACACTTGAGAAGAAACACCAACTTAGAAACAAAACAAAATAAAAATAAACTGTGCTGATGACAGTAATAGTTGCTTACCTTCTGCAAAGTATCATCTTTGGTTTAATATTTTGCTTCTACAAAGATATAGAATAATACTGTGACGTTTTCTGACTGCAGTGCAATTTTATTTACATTGCAGCATTTTAAAAGTGGCTCATGTGCAGCTGACTGGAGATTTCACAAAAGGAACAACGGACAAGAGAAAGATTTTCTGAAAATGGTTCAAGTTGCTGTTTAGGAATTACTAAGTAACCCTTTGGTGACATTTGATGGCAAAATATACAATATATCTAAATATACATAGCCCAGAGTATAGTTTGACCTGAATCCATTATTAAAACAGCATAAAGTCTGTGGGTGTGTCCAAATTCAGAGGTAGTATTTATGTATGTAGTCACAATTATGTGTCAAAGGTTGTTGAAATTAGGTTCCCACCTGTTGTTTTTAAAAAAGGACAACAATGACATATTGTACTTTATTTAGTTTCCATTGTTCATTAATTTAAACATTGAATCCACATTATGCCATCACACATCAAGCAGATGAATGCATGTGACATGTTTTCAGCAGTGGTAAGAACCACTGACTGTGGTCCACAGTAACTAAATATAAACAATGAAATGAAACAATCACACTTAAATTATGAACATGGAGAAGAATCGCTCACCCTTTTGAGCTTAACCAAGTGTCTCAAGGTTTTGATCTTGAGCTGGAGACTGAATCTATCTGTGCTCTGCTGCTGCACTGTAGACTGGAATTACAACTGGGACTTGAGCTGAAGTTTTGAAATCAGGGAACTTTTCTCCAGTTGGAGTGATCAAAATGTGACAAGACTCTCTGTACAAGGGGCAAAGAGGTAATCTCACAGCATGTTCTCCTGTACCAGACGCGCTCCAAAGCGTCCTGTCCATAACTCGTCAATGGACTGTCAGCTCCGGGATAGTGAGATTTATGTAGTTCAGTGTTCAGGTTAGAGATGATACTCAGATGGGACTTGTTTGATTCAATGATTTAGTCATCTCCGCAATTTACTCTGAGGGTATCTCTGAAAATGTCTGCATCAAGTGGAATTATAATTCTTCAAAAATATGGATGGCCTTTAGATACATTAAAAAAACCCCTTGCTAACAGGAAAAGTTTTTGTTTGATATTGTCACCCTCCACCTGTGTTCTAAAAGCTCTGCCTGATTTTCTCAGTTTGATCAGTTGTCTTGGGAGTCATTGGAGACATTTTTCTGAGTTGCAAGTGGGAAGCATGAGGGATATGAACAAACTTCTTGAATGCTAGAGGAGTTTATTTTGGTGTCCTAAACATGAGTTGGATTGGGGTGACAAATTTAAACAAGATATTTATAGACAAATTGGGACAACCTGTAGCAGAAAATCACATATCAATACTGTGTATTGTATGGAGTCACTAAGTATTTAGGATTGTGATTAATGAAAATAGGTTAGCCCCAATGGTTGGTTCAATTTCCCTATAGGTGTAAGATGCATGAGATAAGGAGGTCAGCCACAGTGAAAGGGTTTAATGTGAAGATATGCTTTCTGAATGACTAGGGAAACTTATTAGCTAATTGTCTCCCTATAGGCAGAGGCTTAGAGGGATTAGAGAATGCATACCTTTATGTGGTGACCATAATGGTCTCAGGCAAGCAGCAGAAAATGAATGGTACAGCCTTCCACCTCCCATTTGTGCTGAATGGGGACAATAACACTGAAAAATAAATGAAGAAGCAAGTAAGGAGACTTCTGTAAGTTGCCAAGCACAACCAGGCATAATAAAGGGATGTGTCCAGATTCATAGGCTTTCTTGAGAGATTGCATCTCTTGGTGATGAGTGATATCCACATGAACAACTTCATGTGAGCATTAAAGGGAGTGCAAAGACGAAAAGCATTTCTCAAAAGCTTCTATCTAGTTGTTGGGTAAAAAAGCAAAGCAGGAGAAATAACATGTTGAAAACGACAGTCTGGAGAGCAGATCTTATTAGACAAACGAGAGACACAAATCATAAAATCTGAGGAGTTTATCAGTAGACTGTAATATCAAGGAACAACACATGTGGAGCTTCAGATGCAAGAAAATACAAATAATTTCTCAGTAGACTTTCCACCTTTCACTGAGTGTGTGCTACAAAAAAGCAATGGCTAAACCTTTTTTTTTTCAATATGTTGCAGATCACTAACTGATGAGGAAAGGTGCAAACAGAAGGTTTCTCACCTGAGAAAGACGCATGCATTGACTCACATGGCGACCAGTCAATACATTTCTTTAATTATGACTTGTTTGTTGGTTCTGATGAATGGAAACATTGAAGCATTCAATGGAAGCCTTTGGATATTGACACTGCCATCCATCCACAGTTATTGGAGGTTGAACAGCAACATACATATTTTGAGTTTCAGTAGACTGGTTTTCGTTAAATAATATGATGTTTCTGAAATAGGATTCAAAAGAGTTAACAATTTTAGTGGCCCTTCTACCAAAAATAAGTTGAGGCAGCTTGTTATGACTCCTGCAGAGGTGTGCTGAAATGAAATCAATGTTAGGACCATTTGTACAGGTTTTTTGTTGTCGTTGTTGTTTTATAGAAGATGATTTGAATTACTTGGGAATTATTGCATGTAGTTTTAATTTATTTAACATATCTGCATGCTTCACCATGTAGGAATTGGGGTTTCACTCATCTTAAACACCAGGATTTTAGTCTATCACTGTAAACGGATGCTACTGTTACCACTGACCTCTCTTTTCTGCTCAAACAGCATTACTGTTAAAAAGTTTTAACCCATCATTTGACCTTCATGTCTGACTCATATTTGTCACCATTTTCTCTGGCCTTGCCTCCCACCAGGCCCAGCTCAGGCTGATGATTGGCAGGGTGGACAGATGCTGCTCTAGAAACAGGTAACCTGATCTACAGAGCCCATCTGGTCAAAGCTCTGTTGAGTTCACACTTTATACACACACACACGCACACACTCAAATGACTCACTTTCACACTCTGTGAAAGACATAAAAAAATAAAAAACAAACATTTACACTTGAACACAGATAAATATGAAGCTGCATTAAATAAATATGGACAGGAAACACTGTCACTCACAGTACACACAAGTGTGTTTGTTCTCGATGTCACTTGGTTCGCATTGATGTGAATGTCACATGTGAAGGTCTTCCGACAACTAAATAAGATTTGCAGTGTATTGTTGTACTTCATGTACTGTACTACACTACATTATACTGAGAGATTTAAAACCTTCAGGTGTGGAATGTAATTACAGCAGAAATTAAACAGATGTCATTCCAAAGTGATCATGGAGAAAATCACTAAATTTTCTAAGATGAACTTGTACATTGTGTTCCCTGTTCTAAATACAAATTATATTTTATTTTCAAAGTTGTGCAAATGCAGCTAAATCTTAAATTTGTTCATTTTAATTCTTTGCTCTTTGTCCATACAGTGGCTCCGTGGTCGTTGCAGGTGTTAGGGATCAAAACTGCCAGCAAAAAGCATTTAAAGCTGCCTGCTTAAATAGTTTTAACCCAAATACACACTAACAACATGCCCTCAGAACAACAGCAGAAGGACACATAGCCAATCAGCAGCAAGGAAAATGAGTGGCACTCCTGGATTGGCTGCTTTTGCAAATGGCAGCAAATGTTGTAAAGTAACATTACCTTTACAGTATATATCTCAGCTTCTCAAGCTGCATTTTCTTCCAAAACTTTAGACACATACAATTTGGAAAATCAATTTTCTGTGAATAATTGGCGTTATGTTCCAAGGAGAAATCAGCAAAAAAGGAGGGGGAAAAACTGAGCCATGACTTGGTTGGAGTCAACTATAATACAGAAAAAAATAGTTTTTCCTTAAGCATTTTTGCCAAAGTCTTAAAATTTAAATTTGGTGCTCATGATGTAGTTTGAGATGACACTTCGGTTTTAAGTTGGATTCTATGAGAAATCTGGAAAAGCTGCAAAGAGTTCTTCAGAACACTTTGGGTTTATGAATGCTCTACACACAGGAGATGTCCACTAAAATACTATCATTACAGTGTGTTAAATGTTAAAACAGGAAAGGCATTTAAACTAATTTTGATGTTATTCACTGAAAGTTTTTTTTTTAACAGAACACTACTACACTATATTCTTTATGATCTACAGCAGCACTATCAGAGATGTGAGGATCAGGTTTTTTCCTGCCGATTCCGATCTGTTCTGACTGAGTGGAGTAATTATGCAGAACAGGGAGGAGGCAGAGGAGATCGATTATTTTTTCAGAGATCATCTGTCTCATATTAGGACAGCGAAAGTTTTAATACGTATGTAAAATTAATTTTTTAAGTTGGATGCTCCAGCTTTAAGGAGGAGGGATTGCTGCAAACCTAATGATTTTACACAAGATGGGCATTCTCAGACAGATAATTTATTGTCAATTCAAAGGATTTGAAAGGCTTCATTGCATGGAAACAAAATGAACTGTCAATGTGTGAAGAAAAATAACATGAGAAATTAATGTCTTACCAGTTGATTTAGATCTAAAAAAACCATAAGACATTGAAAAGATAATATAGAAGTAAGCACAGCATAATGCATATTTGAAGTATTCAGCAGCCAAAACATAATGTGCAAAGTAGTGATGTGCAAAATACATCAGCAAATATCAATTGATTGGAACTATATCAACCATTCCTGTAGAAAGCAGGCAAGAGAAGTTTACAACCCCAAAGGAAGAGGGGCAGAAACAGTGGGGCAAGCCTTCAAGATGGTGGCAAGGTGGTGTAGCTATGGACACTGTTTGCTCCTTCAGAAATCCACCATCATCTCCTTTGTCTCCTCAGCAATGTTAGATGTTGCTCCTGCTCTCTTTACTTAGATTACTTGTTACTGATAATGCATCCTGTTTTGCCATCTTACGACAGCTCACGTTTTTTTTTGGAAAAGCATGTTAACAGGATGAAGAGGAGGGGGCTCAGCACACAGCCATGGGAGGCGCCAGTGCTGGTAGTGCTGGAAGAGGAGAGCTCATGAATTCTAATTGTTGTTTTGGAAATCTTTACTTTCTGCATTGAAAACAGAAGTGTACTAAAAACTTCTGGCTTTTTGGGCAGCAAGAGGAAGTCTGATATGGGATGAAAGTATATTCATGAATTTGTTTTAAAACTTTTTTTTTTACTTATGTCCAAGAACCAGGTAAAATCATATAAAAATGAGCTCTTGCTGTTTCAGGTGGAAAAGCCCTTTTTGTTGCAGCGCCCCCTTCAGCAGGTGCCACACTCTGCAATCACCAAAAGCCACTTCACTGAAAAGCTCATGACGATCTGAAGCAACTTTATTTCCAAATCTCTGTGGTGCGTGGGGTCAGTTAGATCACTGGAACACAGAGGTGGGAAAGATTCTAAAATGCAGTAATTGTTAAAAATATTTTTTTAATTTGCAAGTTAAAAAAATGCCATGAGAATAACCAAAAAATATATAATAGTCAGATATTTTTGTTCAAATAGCAAAATAATATTTGTCACCCACAGAGCAGTTGCTAAACTTCTTTACCCCTCAGGCATCTATGTATAGATGTACATATATTTTATTATAACATGTATTATAAGTATATACACACAGCATGCTAATGTTGTTTTTTATATATACTAACTCTTACCAACCTTTTTCTAAATGGATTGTGTGCATGTATGTGAGTTTGTTCCATCTTTCCATTTTACACCACTCATATAAGTCTGGGTCAAAGAGGCCACAGTGTGAGCAGAACGTCTAGCCCTCCCTCCCTACTGCCACCGCATCCGAACAGTTTCAGGGGGGCAGAGGCAATCCGCACCAGCCAAGGGACAATTTCTCCAGCATGTCATTACTGTCATACAAATCATCTATTGGATAAATTACGGCATACAATTTTCCAAATCATACCGTCATTGTTCGATTGATCCCCTATCCTCTGAGGCAGCAGTTTTGAGTTTAGTTGAATATATTACTGCATTACTACAAATCACATAACCTGCCCAGAAAACAATACTGAATCAGTCAAATCAATCAGACTTCTAGTGAAATCAAAGGGAAATCTAATATCAAGCTGTATTCTGTTCCAAGTTCAAGGAAGTTTCTTTCAATGACATTTATCATCTATATCATAGAGTCTGTGTCTGTGTTTAGCTTTCCATTGGGCGCAACAACAAGGCAGCAGAAACTCTGTGTCTGAGCTTTCTTTTTGGCCATTAAAAGACAAAACAACAAGAAGGAAGCAACAAAGCCTTTGGACATCATTGTCTCATAATCTGGCAGTCTCTTTGCTGATTTCAGAGTGTGACCTTTAGCAGCCTTTTACAGGTGAAATGCTAATTCCAAGCTAGTAATTACCGGCTCTGTCCTTGCACACAGTCCTTTTAGAGCTATTGGGTAAATGCAATGTTTCCTGACACACACTAAGCCACCACCACAAGCTCACCAGTCAACAGCTAACCAGTGATTACAAACAGCACCTTCTGCTTCACACTAAGGGCTTATCATGTTGTTTAGCCATTTCATTTGCTTCTACGCTGCCCTAGTGCGACACCTAGTCACCCTTTGGTGTGCTGGCATTTCAAAGCAGTAATTATCACAAACTGGTTTGCAAATCCTATTTCCAGGCCAGGAGGTTAGATGAATTATGGGAGAATAAGTCCTGAAAGTCAAGAAAGGGTGTGGCTGGCCAGCGAGCGAGCACTTTGTTTTGGATAATGATAGTTTTGGGCTGCAGGTCACTTTGTCCCAGGCTCACCTTTTAACATTCACTCATTCGTCATCACACTCAATCACCTCGCTTTTCCTCTTCATCAACCCTTTAGTCTTTCCTCTTCTCTGAACTCTTCTTCCTCTTTGTTTACCACAAACATTTCAAGCAAATATAATAGAGTGTAAATGTGTTGCTAAGCAACAATTATTGAAGAAATAACTATCCGTGACAGAGACTGTGGGTGACTTGAAAGTGCTTGTGTGTGTGTTCACATAATAATCAACTCACCTTGCTCTGTTGTCAAAGGCGACCAAGCGTTTGTAGAGGCATCTTCATTGTTTCTTTAAATGTTGATGTGCCAAACTGATAAACTCGTAGCTGAAGACCTGATAAACACAAAAAATAAAAATAGATAAGTCACAAAAAAGAACATAACAAAAGGCAAAAATGAACATTAAAACAATCATACTGTCCTCAAGACATTTCCTTCATAAATGTCTAACTTGACCTTGAAACCCTTTCTTGTTAAATTAAAATCCATCAAAATATTAGTGATATAACAGTTTAACTGAATGTAGCCTAAGGTTCATAATCTGCTGCTTCAACTTTTACAGTGCTGTGTAAAAGCTGTGTATTTCAAAAATACAGGTTACCTAATATATCTTAATCCAAAACCTTTTTAGTTTCACATTGAAAATAAAAGGCACTGGTGCAGCATGCCAGCTGTTGAAATCACAGTGAAAGGTAAGAAATAAACTGAGGTCTAAAATTGCTGACCTAGAACTGCACTGAACGGTCGTTGATTCTCAAAGCAGCAAATCCAGGAGTGCTGACGAGCCAATGAGAAGGAGGGTTTCATCCTAGTCCGGGTTTGGCATCTCTTACTCCGTGGTGCTGAATGATGCCGCTGACTCCACGGACTTTTACCAGACTGAATTTATTGCATGCCTGATAATTCAACATGAATGGCATCTGATCGCATTTCCATACTGCCTTTTGCATTTGGACCTTTGTTTTCCAGCAAAAACCACATAACCAGAAGTGTGTGACCAGTATCGGAAGTACAATTTAGCAATGATATTGTCTAATGAAAACTTATATAAAGCATAGATTGTTCATCTAAATAACAAATAATTTTTAAGAACATAGAAATATTTTTAGAATGACTTATTTAATCCAATGAACTATCCTATTCAGAAAAATGCTTCAAGGGCAACACAAAGTCCAAAGCCTCCAGTATGTCTGGACAAGTCTTGTCTATTGCAATCTGCCACTGGAGAACTTTTTAACCACCTTGGAGAAATCTGCCATGCTTTTAAACATAAACAAAATGTTGCAGTCGAAGATTTAAAAAGCAGACTATGCATATGTCACATCCCTCTTTTCATTGCTTCAGCTGCTTTGTGCAAGCCTCAAAAGTTTAGAGAACAATACTAATTAGTTTTAAATATTTAACAAGGCGCTCTTCCATTCACCATCACTGTAATTACTGCTGTTTGATGTGGCGGACGGAGTAAACATGTGGAACGATGTGTTCTGGTCCACTTCAACCAAAGTTGGATGCTGGTGTCCAGGTGGCCGACACAAAATTGTGCATAGCTGCACAGCACTGTACAGCATGGCAGTGTCAGCATACTTAGACCCTTTACAAGACAAAGAGATTACATTGTTTTCTAATTCTACAGAAATACACACTAAATTTAAACAAATTAATCATACTGACGGATTGGATTTAATGATACTGATTTTGATTCAAAATGTAAGACAAGACAGTCCAGTTTAGATTATGATACCAACTGATCAGAGATATTCCATAGCATTGGGTTGTGTCTGCGCAGCAATCCCCCCTCTGAGCAAGATTGTTTTGACAGGAGAGAGGAGCAACTGTCTTTTAACACCCAAGGCAAGACTGCAGTGAACACAGAGGCAAGCTGAGCAAAACAGCCAAGTAAAACTTAACAAAATATAGATTCATCATCATAATAATAAAAAAACTATGCTTGGACAGGTTATTTTGCCAGCTGTGCACAGAGTGGCCCCAGCTACCTTCTTTCTGTAGGGCACCTGAGCAACCCTTTTATAAGAGCTTTATATATTTACCTAAAGTGCTTGTATAAATACTTTAAAACACTGCCAAATCACAGAGGTATCACACTGGGATTCAAATATAGACCTATAGCTCAGAGTTAAGAAACACATTTACAGTTTGAGGTTGCCATATGTGATTGATCGTCTCTCTTTATGTGATTCAGTCACTGTAATAGACCCTCAAACCTAAGTCTGGACTAAATAGTGAACACTGTGATGAACTGAACACGATCAATACAGCTGATGCATTCTTTTCCTTTAATGATTCAGGAAGACATTTATTAAAGCAAGGGGCAGGAAATCAATACTAACCAGGCTGAAACCACATTAATGCCTCGCCCACATTCAAATGTGTAAGTCTGCATGTGTGCGTGTGTGCATGCATGTGTGTGTGTGTGTGTGTGTGTGAAGGCAGCTGCAATATTATATTTATTCAATGGCAGGAACAATGCTAGAGATCAGTGTTTTGAGAGACTGCAAAAAAGCAAACCAAACAATTCCCTCAAAAACTGATGTTGACATTTTTCAGGCTGTCATTATTCAATGTATTATAAAAGAAAAAAAATCTGGAAAATGATGTGTTGTCACGTTGGGTTTGTGTCGTCTTCAGTAGGGTTTCCATGCATCTACCCAGCTGGTCATGACAAAAATACAAATGTTCTGAGGCAGCTCTCACTGGAAGTTTCCTCCTATTAAAGTAACATGTTCCTTCTGCTTCTCATCATGCTCAGGGCAGGAGACTTAAGTTAAATGAATGTGATTCAAAAGACTTTTTTCCATTACTGAGGCTAAATTTAAATTCAGTTCAATTCATAAATCCATCCATTAATGTATTTTTACACTCTTATTCCTATTGGAATAAGAGTGTAAATGTCATATTACATTTACTCTTAGTGTCACCTGTCCCTTAGGGTCACCTGCCAAAGGGACAGGTGACCCTTAGGCAAGTGACTTTACCTAAGGGTCACCCTGGACAGGTCGCCAGTCCATCATAGGATATATATATGATAAAGGATAAATAGATCAATTCATAAATTATCCAAAAGAAAAATTTAATGTTCTATCTCATATAGAACACAAAGTTCTTCAAAGAGTACTTGTAGAGAGGGATTGCTGTGGGCGTCGTCTCCTCCCCCCCCCCCCCCTCTCTCTCTCCACCTCTCATGTGCTGTGCTCTGTTGCTGTGTTTGTAGCCCCCCGCCCCCCTTATAATGAAAAATGGCTTTAAGTGAAGCGCTCAAGAAATATGGAAAAAAGGTGGAGTGAAGATAAGAGTTTATATTAAATGCAAAAGTCACTGTTAGTTAAAAATATTAGTGAGAGAAACAGAAGGGAAGAAATGATAAGATTATTATTTTGCCTCCCAATTAGACATAAATGTCATTTAAATAGGTATGAATTCCTTAAGGGGTGTGAACATAAAACATTTCTTTAGGAATTCAACCAAAACAAACAAACAAACAAACAAACAAAAAAACAGTCTTCCTGCTGATGGCAGGTTGTTGTGATCAGTTCAGATGGTGAAGGTCTGTTCCTTGTCTCTATCATACATTTCTGTAGGTCACCATGTTTCCCTGTGACACTATTTGTGCTGCCTACCAAGTACTCAACAAAGTCAATTCTAGGATTTTGCTATGACTTTTATGTTTCATGTTGACTAGTAATCGTCACTTATTGCATGCGATCAAATGACTTCTCTCAAAAGAGTGGAAGGCAAGGAGCAGGATGGGGCTTGGTAAACAGCTAGAAACATATCAACAGTGTGAAATGCTTTTACTACAAGATGGATCTTCTGACATCAAAAACTGTCACATGAAAAATCCTCTGTTCTACAGTACACAGAAAGTATGACACTTTGCACATTTCTAAAGGCATCTGCTAGTGCTACCTGCAGAACAACTAAAATCCTGTGCTAGCATTCAGTTAGCTCCTTCACCAAATGTGTCGCATTTCACCAGTTTACTGGTGTATTTATTATTTCATTGTCAAAGACATGGTTAGCTGCTGCCAGTGGAGAAGGCGTCAGAGACTTGCATTTATTTAACATGGCTAAATTGTCTCATCCTACATCTCTCTGTAGGGTGTGTGTGTGTGTAGAGTGTGTCACTAACAAACAATCTGTGTACATCCTCTTCCACAGACCCGCATGTTACAGAAACCACTCACTACGTCACCGACTCATGGGAGGTAAAGGACCAGGAGGCTGTTTATGCATACTGCTGTTGAGATAGCAGATATTCTTTCTGACGTAGGGCCATGAATGAGGAATAAATATTTTTGTGTAGTTCATGATAATGCTAGCAACAGTAATTTAGCCATGGAGCTTTGTAAAATGTTTCCAAACTATCTGGGTTGTCCTGTGGGACACTCTGCAGAAGGCAAAGACGTTTAGATTCATCTCGTCTGATGTGGTGAAACTTGTAAATACAGCACAGAGAGTTGTCAACCACTTTCAACATCATTCAGTTGCCACTTGAGCCCTGAAGAAAGAGCAGAAACAACTGAGTATACTGTATGATCCAACAAACTGCAGACTGATTGTCTTGTTTGACTGAATTTTACCCTGGTCATTCTTCAGCGGCTGCTTGAGCAAAGGATTATGGTGTAGTCTGTACTTTCAGATGAAATCATCAAACCAAATGTCCAGAAGTCACTTGCCATCAGAGAATCATAGTCAGAGGTAGCTGAGCAGATTTTCTGCAACCCCTTACAAAGGCAACATTTTCCAAAAATGTCCACCATTTAGAGCCATTCAGTGGTGGGTCGGCATTCAGGACAAATTTCCCCGTTTAGCAAAACATAGCAGGAAGAAGCTATTAACTGTTTTAGCTACAAACAATCTAGATAATTTTCTTGCTTGCTGGGAATGCCAACATCCCAACAGTGAGCGTCCTTCATTCTGCTCACATTAGTTTCCTTACACAAATAAGTGGAGGCTATTGAAAGTGAGTTGACATGTGACTGATAATGTATTGTTTTATAATCCATTCGGACAATGGGAAATTAATTTACTTTTGCAGCTTGGTAAAATTTTAGACTTTTGTTACAGTTTTCTTATGATTTATTTGGAATGTGATGTAAAATGTTTTGTTTTATTTCCTTTCTATTCTGCATAACCTCTAAGTCATAATTGTGGGCAGTAAGGCCCATCATTTGCTACAAAAGCCTTTTTCTTTTATGTTTCTTTGACGTCACAGTGACTCAACTTTCATCATGTTGAATTTGACTTTAGAAAGGATAATGTTGGCTTTGATTTGTTCTTGCTGACAGAAATAGATTTCCTGAAGAAAGTTTAGCACACAGGCTAGAAAACAACATGGTGCCGATGCATGGAGGGTTACCTTTGGAGCAAGCTGCTAAGTCTCTGTTCCCTGGTCAAGGGAGAGTTAAATTTTGTCCAGGGATCAGTATTGATGTAGTGAGATTACTGACCATCATGAGATTCAAGGTTACTAGATAAACTACGTACTCCTTTTCCTTCTTCTTTCTCAATCTTTGACAGCTAGATCAAGATCACAAAAGGTTTTGAAGCTCGTAGTTCAGTTCATATGATTTGATTGATATGCTGCTGAAGGTTCATCAATTATGTGAGCCAAATTGCTCTCACTTTGATCAGTAGAAATAAATCATGTTCAGGTGAGTTTCCTCTCAGGATGATGTGTTTTGACCTCTGGTAGAAAAAGTAATTGAACCTAAAATGAAACCTATTCCTGGATGTTTACACCAGTGACGTGCGGTCAGGGGAGGCAGGTGA
>NW_015114252.1:37761-54431 GCF_001443285.1 Poecilia latipinna | reverse complement strand
CACGTCACTGGTTTACACCATGCAATAGATGATTACTTAATAGAAAAAGAAAACAGTTCAAATCAGATTATTTATTGAATATGGTCAATTGCTGGTGAAATAAATGTTCATGACTTATCAGTTAAATTATACAGAGTGATGATTTAAAATTGCCCTAATCCATACTATAAAGTAAACAGGAATATTTGGTCTTCAAGAACCAAACCACAGAAAACGGCTGAAGTGTGACATAAGGTTGATTTATTTTATCAAAAAAGCAGCAACTTAACCAGGCTTGACATGAGCAAGAAACAGAACTGAGCTGAGAAAAACAGAACAGAGAATCCAGCAGTGAACAAAGAAAAGCCAGGAAGTTAAACTGTTGGTGAGACAGGAGAGTGGTCTAACTGGGGAAACACAGGCGGGTCCTGTCATAATCCATGTTTCTGTGTATTTATTTTTAGGGTTTTCTGTGTTCAGTTTCCTTCCTGTGAGTCTCTGTCTCTGCATCTTCCCTGTTGATTGCTTCCCAGGTGTGTCTAGTTCCCTGATTATCCCCCTTGTGTATTTAACCCCACCTGTTGTCTCTGTCCTTCGTCGAGTCCTCGTCAATGTTACGTCCATTGTCTGTCTTAAATCTTTTGTCATTTGTCTGCGCCCCATCACAGTCGAACTGTTAAGTCCTGTGTTGGTTGCTCTCGTATTCAGTCTTCAGTTTTTTCAGTTGCTACCGGTAATTAGCTGTGAGCTAACATTTCTGCTGTGCTGCCTGACCTGAACTGTTTGAGCATCTTTATTAAATTCATCATCGTCTTTCAACCTGGTTCCTCTGCGTTCTTTCTCACCACCACACACTACTAACCATGACAGGTCCAACTGGACTGACTGCTGGGACCAAGTAGCTGAACTGAGGAACAGGAACCAAAATGAGAAACAGGCCTGACAATGAGCTAAGAAAATAAATACAAATATATCTATATACATGAAAACCAAAGCACTGATACAAGAACACAGCAGGAATGATCCAAAAGTAAAAAAAAAAAAAAAAAAGACAATAATTAGGGGCTAAAAATAGACTATAAAACTAGACATGAACTGATGAGTAAGGGGTAAAATAACTGAAAGAATATGAGAAGACTTAAACTAGAATAAACTAAACACTTCAGAAACAATTCATGAAGAACACCAGAATAACTTATAAAAACAGAACTACCAGAAAGAACTAATAATGCAAAAACTATTAACTATAAATAATACTTAATAAACATCAAACCAAAACCCACAACACCCCAGAGTCATGGCAGATAGTCTTTATGGACAGCAGCTGTCAGGCATAAGGACCAGCAGCCCTCAGTTTACTTGGATTTGCAGTGAATACTTTTTACAATGTGAGAAGATTTACCACTTACATCATAATTACTTTATAAGTAAGCATGATTAGTAAGATGCAATGAAATATTGCATCATGGAGAATGTCCATCTAGCCATTAGTAACCATGGAGAAAATGCCCCACCATCTTCTGTCCTGGAAAAACTGGTTAGCATTTGGTTTTTTGTACTCTTTTACGTCTGCTCCGGAGTAAGAGGAAACATCGTTTATGACATCTGGGTAAAAATGTGGCGTGGATTCAGGAAAAGCCTGCAACTTGATCAATGCATCAGGAGGAAGGCAGTATGGTTTAGTTTTTGAGCTAGCTAATTCCAACTTTTGTAAATAACGCCATCTCTAAGCCCCATCCTGGTGAGCTACTTCCACAGACAAATTAGCTTGACTTGAACAAGAAGAAGCCATGAATAAACTGGCAAAAACAACTTGGGAAATAATTTCAGGCGCTCTGTTCAATGTCTTTCACTTCCCACATCCGTCAAATCGCCTCATGTGATTAAGTGACGTAGTTGCAAAGGGTCAACACTCCAGGCAGGCATGACCAGCTGTGTGGACTATAAAGGGCCCATGTGGATACATGAATGGTCTAATCAGAAAAACCTCTTAAGAAACTGCAAAACACCTTCCATGTTCAGGCTGGTTTTTTTTCACTAGTGGCTTTTATTTGACAGTGAGTTCACAGGAAAAAGTTTTGAGTGAAGAGGAAGAAATACAGCAAAGGTCGTAGAGCCAGGACTCGAACCTGTGACGGCTCAGTCACTTATGGGGCCGAGGCCTTTGTACCTGACTGGAGAACTTTACCTCTGCAGCGCTACTGCACACTTCAAGCTGATATGGTCTCAGTCTGGTGTTAAGGAGATCTTATCGTTTAGAATGTTGTTCTGTATAATCTTAGAATCATTTTATTGCTTTTGCAAAAACTGGTTTCCAAACATAATTTTGTATCATGCACATGAACATTGGTTTTCAAAGGTGACACATAAACAGGTAAAAATGTTTTACTACATATCACTACCAAACATGTCCCCAAACATTCTTTGAAAATCAGCAATAAATGTGGTTTTTATATTCACTAGCATCCTGTAACCTCCAGAACAGAAACCAAGACTTTCTTCCTCACAGAGAACAATATTAATGTCCATGTTTAATTTCACTGATACAGCAGACTCAGCCTTCAGACAGCACGTTAAGCCAGAGCTCTTTAAAGCAGAATCCAAGCCAAAGTGGACTCTTGACTGGTTCAGGAAAAGAACAAGATTTTGTCCTTTTTCATTAGAGATTCTGAGCTCAGTCTTCATCTAAATTTAGCTGCAACAATAGATTCTACAGCTTTCATTTGTTATGTTTTGGGGATAAAGCTGAAGGTCGATGTTAGCTGTACAACATATTTGAACTTCCAGTTACTTCCTGGGGTTTGCAGTATCTTCAAACACTGATGAAAAAAATCTGTCAGGCAGAGACTGCACTGTCAGTTAAGTGAGAGGGGTGGTTGTGTATGTTTGTGTGTGTATTCATGGAAAACACTTAGGCTCTGCAGTAAACACTCATCTCTTATTAACTCACCACATCTCTAAAACATGAAGCTCAGGCTGCAGGGATTGTGTTCTTTACACACTCTGACTCTCTGGCTCTCTTTCTCCCTCTCTGTGTGTGTATGTGTGTGTGTGTGCGTGTTCGGATGAGGGTAATATCTGCTGACTGATGATGGTGATGACAGGAAAGGTCCTGGAGCAGCTATCAATAACTCAACTGTAAACAGAGAAAGGGAAGAGGGAGGGTGAAAAAGTGTGGACTTGGGTAAATATATGGATTGATTAATTGACTGATTATTATTGTGTTACCAGTGTCAGGTTGTTGTGGAGACACACTGCAGCTGTTGAGTCTGTAAAAAGCAACTTATGTGTGATAGTTATTGCTTAACCGCTATGTCAATAATAATAATACCACTATTATTATTATATTAGACTCCCATTAAATGATCACAAATGCATTTTAGAACAAACAGGATTTAAACCACATGAACATGTTGAATCTGAAGAAAAGATGCCGCAGAGACCTAGAAACATCAAGCCTTAGGAAACTGAATAACAAATGTCCAAGTGCAGCAAAAGTCCAACAGCAAGCTGGTAGGTCATTAGTCCTGGGACGACGGTGGTAGGAGTTCACCCTCAGCGGGTTGCTGGTTCATTTGACTATGAGACTTTTAGTCCACTTTTTTCTGTTTATAACTTATGTTTATAAATTGACTTTAGAGCAACTTATGGTCCCGAAAATACGGAAATCTCTTTGAAACATTTTAGTTTAGTTAAACAGACTCAAAGTACAAGAAATCTCAATCTATTTGGACTCTAATTGTTTTTTTTCTAAAGGTCAGCGGGTTAGAACAGATGATGGAGAGGTCACCAGCTGTCCATTGCTGGGCCAACATCTTCTTAGACACACACACACACACACAGACACACACACAAGCCCACACACTGTCGGACATAAATCTGCCTGTTAGAGGTGAGAACATGCAAACTCCTCCCAAAGAATTCAAACCCAGAACCATCTTGATGTGAGGAAAAAAAAGAACTGTGGCACTTATTTGCTTTAATCCAATCAAATTATTCAAGCAAATAATTACTGTTCAGTTATCCCATGCAATATAAAATACAGTCAGATTCAGTTACTCATGCAGTAAAACGATGTTTGTCAAAAGAAAAGCAGATTGCATCAGATCGTTAAATGGATAAACTTACAAAGAAACAAAAGCTTGAAGACCAAAATAAACCAGTCAGAGCTGAAAGGAGGGAATTACAGAACAGTTCATCCAACTACACTGGAAGACAACAAAGTCTTTTCAAGTTATTTTTTCTATGTGTAAAATTGAACTTTACAACTGAAACCATTTGACATTCATTTAATATAAAATACTAAGATGTATTAATATACTAATTTTAGCTATTACTATTTAGAAAATATAAACAACTACTTTTCTGTGTTCAGTTTAAAATACGCAGTGAACCACAGACACACATGCAGACTCACGCTGCACTGAGCCACATCCACAGAGTGCAGAGTGAGCTGTGTTAATGTGTGTTAACCATATTAAAGGAGCTGTGTAATGTGCCGCAGCAGCCTCCAGGAAACTCAAGCTGCTCTAAAAGACACATTATAAATTTTTGATCAAATTGAGGATATTTTCTAAACGGGGGAAACCTGACGCCATATTTTCAGCCTCTGGTTTTCTTTTTCTCTTCTTGAAGGAGCCCTTGCCAGTGTTAATGCTGCTTCTCTCTGGTTTCTGTTTGTCGCTTCCCAGTGTACGTGTCTAAAATGTGTTGATGAGATTTGAATCGAGCGGAGAGGCACTAAAACCATCAAACCCATCACTGTTTGGTCCGGCAGGATGAGAGAGGGGAATGTAACCAAAGCTTCCAGATCTGTAATCTCCTTACTCATAAATATACCACACACACACACACACACACACACACACACACACACACACACACACACACACACACACACACACACACACACACACTCAAGAAATGGACATAATAACTCACACCTCAGTCTCTCACATTACATCTGTCTTTTCCTTTTTATCCTTTCTCATCCTCTTCTTTTCATCTTCACAAAGTTACTTTGGTGATCTCGTATAGAAAAGTTTTTTTTTTTTTTTATCAGTTCTTTGCTTTGATGTGAATCTTCTTCCCAGTCACTCTCAGGCAGATTTAAAAATAGCCTTTACTTCCAGCCATGCTGTGCAAACTTTTAGAGCCAAAACTGAGTAAACGGTTGTTTAAATTCCTACAATCAAGATTGAGGAAAACCATTAGGAAACATTGGTCTATTTTAAACTACAATTAAATTATTATTATTATTATTATTATTATTATTATTATTATTATGAATCTGAGTGCCTACAAAATTGAGTTGAAATTAATATAAATTGCCTTTTTGAGATGCACAGCATCTCAGTTGGATTTAAGTTCAGGCTTTGACTAGGTCCATCCAAAATAAATGTTTTTTTTTTTTTTTTTTTGAGAAATTCAGAGATTGACTTACTGGTGTGTTTGGATAATTGTCCTGTTGTATAACCCAGATTCACATTAGCTAAATTCCACAAACTGATGGCTGGACATTCTCTGCTTGATGTTTCTGGTAGAAGACAGAATGGCTCCATGAAGAATAGCAAGCCACCAGATCATCACACTACCAACACCATGTTTGACTATATGTGTGAATTTTCTTTCTTTCTTTTTTTCTTTCTTTCTTTCTTTCTTTCTTTCTTTCTTTCTTTCTTTCTTTCTTTCTTTCTTTCTCTCTTTCTTTCTTTTTTGTATCAATTTATAACAACAATTTTTGGAGAGTATTGTGATTGTATTACATTTTCTACAGCTCAGCTCAAATCCAACTGCACCAGCAACAATTTTAACCACTTAAAAAAGTCTTTAAAAAGTCAACTGTAGAATATATTTGTATGTTGTTTTTTTTTATATATATATATAACTTATGAAAGGCTTTTGAGAGAAGTCATGGGATCTGTGATACTTTCCAGTCTGAGGTAGTTCAGCTCTGAAGAACTTACTGAAAATGTAATTTATATGACATCCATATACTTTCATTGTGTTTTTTGTTTGCTTTTCAAGTGCTAATTGTGTTATGTTTTTGTCATGCAGTGAGCTTTGAACTGCCTTGATGCTGAAATGTGTTAGCATCAGTGTGTTAAAAAAAGACATCCTACAGTGGGAAATAAAGGAAAGTTTTTAACAAGATTCTTAGATACTATATTTAGAAACATATTATTGTTACTGAATTGTTGAAAAGTTATTTTTTTGTTTGTTTATTCTCATGGTATTTCAATCGTATACAGGCAGTATAGTTTCTTCAATTTCTATCTGCATCACTGTCTTGCACCTACAAAATGTTGCCCCCCATCCCAACATTAATTAATTTAAGGCGTTAGCTAACAGTGCTGATAGACGTTTGCTGTATCACAGCGAAAAAAAATGAAAAATCTAATCGAGCCAATACTTCTAGTTTAATCAAGTGTACCCTTTTAAGTGTATCCGCTAATAATCTTTAGTACTTTTCTATGAATATTAAATTATTCTGAAACAGATCATGTCTGCAGCAGCAATTTCAGTTATGTAATACTGTTAAATCTGGTGAGTCCTTCAATTTTTAGGAAGTCCTTCATTTTTTTTCTATATCTCCCAGTTCTCTAACTTTGTTCAGTGCTTTCTTACTGCCCTGTTTAAATTGAGACTCTTATGATTTGACTCTTATATTTTTACACTCTCTCCATCCATCTGTTGTATTACTTTCATCCCCTTCGTTTTCCCTTTTCTTTCTTTTATCCCTCCCACGTCTCTGTGTTTATGTTTCACTTCATATTGAGTTGTTCCTCTGCTGGTATCAGTATTGTTTGCTGCCTGCCAATCAATAAGCAGGAATAAAAACTTTACCAACCCAATCAATTACACCCACTTCATTTTCATAACTCGACTCCATCGTACTCATCGCTGCAACAACAGCTTGATAATCTAGCCTCTCCCTAGAGATATATGTACCCCCACATCCTCCTTTCTCACCCCACACACCATCCGAGTGCATTAAGACCAGAATTGTTTAAGAGGTATCAGATTCTGCAATGATGGCCGTTGCATCGAGACACTTTAAGAAGAATCTGAGGCTGGATCAGTTTACGTCTAAAACGACAAGATTGGATCAATAACAATATTTTCCTTGGAAAACAGCAGACTCTTCCCCTGCCTTCCCTCCAACACGGTTCCCCCCTGACCCTTACCCATCTATTGCCAAAGTCAAAGCACATTCATTTTTAATGGTGGGGGGCGGGTGGCGGCGGTGGACAGACTGCACAGTTTGCAGCAGCGGTGGATGGCTAATAGGCTGACAGCTGTGCTCTGTGCTGGGAGAAAATGCTGCTCGCTTGTTGGTGGAGGTGGAGAAGGAAGAAGGAGGTTCAATATCAGTGGCTAATTGGTTCCGGGTCTGTGACACTTGATCTGGCTGATCCAATCAGAGGAGTCTGAGACAGTGTGGAGACATGAGATTGTACATCTTTACTTTGTTAGACAAAGTGACGGAAACAAATCGTAATATGATGAAATCCCAGAAATGACCACAGAGAAGTCTGTGGTTCAGAAAGTCATCACATTAGTGTTTCCACAATAGCATGACATCATCTAGATCCCCTGAAGCTGTCGTTTGGTAAATGTTCTGTACTTCATTTACCCATCCACACACATGTTCACATGTTGATGATGGCAAGCTACTGGATTTCAGCCCTCCTGGTTCCTCTGACCACCACCTGCAGGTAGTGGTCAGAGGGTGATGTCTGATTGGGTGATGTGTCTTGCCCAATGACACAACGACAGAGGTGGACAGAGCAAAAATCAAACCAGCAACCCACTGATTGCAGGACAAACTCTTACCACCTTTGTCACTACGGTCCCAAAGATCCTCTTCTATTATCAACTTTTTTTGCTCTGGTTATGACATATCGCTTTGCTGCCACATTAGGATCACAAATTTTATTTGTTGGGCCCCAAACTTTAACTCCCTTGGTTGAAATCACCTGAGTTCTCTTGGATAGAACTTTAAGGACAATGTTTAACAATGACAAAGCTTTTAATTTCTCCACTCTGTAATAGTTGTTTTTTGACACACTCTGATTATCTGGGACAGTATCTTCAATCCTACGGAGAATGGGAGTTGGGGTTCGACATTTCTTTGGGATATTTATGCTAACTTCTGTGATGGCTCTTAATCTTAGTTTACTTCCAGTCTGCTGTTGAGTTCTTAATAATGGAGTTTAATTTCCTGGTCATGTTGTTTTGTTTAAAGCAACATAATATACATCTGTGTGCAACTTGTGTTAGGCATTTGCCTATGTGTGCTCTGGTGATTATTTATGGTCATAAATGTCCAGTAGAAGGCATTCTGTGAGAAAATGAACTTCCAGATGGATTGAATTTAAATAGTGATTTTCTGGTCACACTAATTTCTCAAAGCACTTAACACTAGAGTCACAGTCACAGTCACAAATGTGCACTCATGCATACACTGATATGTAGGTCAGTTGGGAACTTGTGGTTATGTGCCTTAGCCCCAAGGATACTGTTCCCACTGAGTTACAGTGATTGTCAACTTTTGCCAAGGATCTGAAAAATCAGTCCTTCTATGGCATAAACCTGCTAATTACTCACTGATATGGTCCTATTAGACATTATGACACTGTGACAAATTCACGGTTTTAACCCTGTGTTGGGCAACTATCAGAGACCTTCTAATATTTAGCAAAAGACGTACAATTGAATACAGGCCAACTAAGAGTTATTTCTCCTGTATCCGGGTCTGTGGAGCTTGAGGCGTCTAACATTCCTTAATTTACCATGGAGAATTTTCAAGATCACATCTTGGTTTTCCAGCTGTAGTCTTGTTACTATAAGTTGCACTAGACTTTCTAACCTGTTCTAAACACATAACTTTAAGACTTGTATTTGGTCAAGAGCCTTGCTGGCATTCTTCAAAAAGCTATTAACATCGCTCAGACCAATCCATCAGGAAACTGTCCTTCATGAGATAATCATTGGGAAATTTTGCCCAAGCTAACTTCCATTTTTATATCTTCTAATCTGAAACTTGTTAATACTTAATAATAATAATTCTCAAAACATAGTTCCACAAAGACAACTTTATTATTTTATTTATGAATAGAACTGTCCCTGAGAAATGTAGTAATTGATATTCCTTGCTTTAACCAGATAAAATAGAAAAGTTGTTTTATAACACAGACCCAAATTACCTAATCACAGTCTTCGGTCATGTGACGCCAAAAGAATCACTTTATCTTGGCGGCCAACAGTGGACAGTTAGAAATACAGCTGAAAAGGTGTTATTTTGTCCCTTGTATCAAGCCAATACTATGTTCAGCATTTATTCAAGAAAGAAAAATAAAGGCATCAGGGGAAGCAAAAAAATCAGAGACTCCAACATTTTGCTTAATTTACATTCCAGACAGTGACCACATCTTTCTCAGTTTGGTAGAAAATTCCTCATCTTGCAATTCAATTCAATTCAATTCAATTCAATTTATTTATTAGCGCCAATTTACAAGAAATGTCGTCTCAAGGCACTTTGCAACAAACCCCAAAAGATTATTTTGTTTCAATCATACATAGTGATAAAACAGTTAATTATTCAAAGTAGCTTAAAAAGTTTATAAGGAAACTCGTTATATTTCATTAAGTCATTTAATTGCAGCATTCACTCCTTCATGAACACATTGCGACAGCAGACAACTGCTTGCTTTGAGTGGTTGACTTTAAAGCAATCCCTCATACTGAGCATACAGGTGGCAACGATGGAGAGGAAAAAAAAACTTCCCTGTAACAAGAAGAAACCTCCAGGAGCAGCAGAACCTGGGTCAGTACAAGAGGCCATCTGCCTGAAGCAACAGGGAGATATAAGCGTTTTTAGAGCGGCTCTGATGTGTTTTCATTTTTCAGCCATTTGCACATGGTTGTGTTCCCTGACCGAAGAGTACCAGGACCCATTGTACTCCCATATCAAAATGAAGAGCCAGAAGACGTCTGTCTCAAACTATTGGAGTGTTAAGCTACTGGTATGTACTTTATTGCTTTGGTTTGTCTATTTTATGATTTTTTTTTATGAATCCACTGAAGATCTCAGAGATACACAACAAAATTACAAAGTTTATTGAGTTTAACAATAGTTCTGCTCAAGTTTAAACCCAGTAGAATTCAAGAAAAGCTAAAGTATAGATAAATAAGACTAATAATTAAAAAGCTTAAACAAAACAATTAAAACAGTTAGGACCCAAAAGTGACATTTCTTAGATATTTTTTTTTTCACTTTCTTCACTCTCATGTTTAACTTTCTCATGTTCAATTCCTTCTTCATCTCTTTCTGTATTTACATCTTTTTTCCTTTTTTTTATTATTATATGGACCTTTTAATCGCCATAAAAGGTCTTATTAAAAGTAATCATAGGCTGTATTATATTTCTACCTGCAGTGAAAAGTGACAGATTTGCCAATTGCTGCCATTCATTAAAAGAGGTTGAGTGCTTGTGTGAGCGTGTGAGAGTACGTGTGTTTGAGTGTGTGCCCATAAATTTTACGTACTCTGTGTCAGCTTTTCTTTTATAAGAAATTCACATCTTCAGGTTCATCAGTCTTGCTTTTTCATTACTTAAAGGTACATTCACAAAGTTGTTATTAGTTAACAGTGACACTGTTTGAAGGAAACAAACTAAATCTGGTTCTACTGAAGGTTTCTTCTTGTTAAATAAGGTCCATCATTTACCCTGCTGCCTGATGCACACCCAGGTATGGGATGGAATTAAAGGTTTGATGGATGTAATGTCCATGTTTTGTAATAGATATTTTAACTCTTGATTTGAATTGGGAATCATATATACTATCCAGAATTTACTTGAAAATACACCTTTCTCATAGATGATGGGAGCTGATCATGTGGTTGAGAAAAACATATTGCTGAGCTTTTTTTTCATCCAGGAGTATAAATCTGTTTTCTCTGGACGTTTATCATTTCAGTGAAGTAGGGTAGGTGCAGTATAAAGCTGTGGCATTGAAAATTAGCTATAACTAAAGAAGTGGGTTTACTTATTGAATTTAAAAGTGTTATACCTTTAAAAGTCTACAACAGAAATCAACATTCAGTTAAATAATAATAAAAAACAACACTTCAAGAATCCCAAACAGAAATGAAATGCTATGATTATCCAAGTGTGGTTTGTGAACTCCATGTCCAGTGGAGACGTCTCCAACGTCCACCGGACTTTTTGACAATTGTTTAGTCTTCCGTGTATTTTTATATTCTTCTCCGTGTTTCTGTCATCCTGCTTTCTGATTGGCTACATGTCATGTTGGACAAGCTGCATTCTTGTTTGTTCTCAGAGAACACCACACATGCTGCCAAAACATGATTCCCAATGGTAGCAGTTTTCTGAGCGGAGCACGCCACACAGCAGGAATGTCTTTTAAGGTTATTTTAACATCTGTCCAGATAATCGGGGCGTCCTTAAAATTGTCGAAAGGGGAAAATCGGGATGAGTACTGGCATAAAGATCTGTGAACTAGGCATAAGCTGTATCAGGCTATTGTGCAGTGTCAAGACAATTAACTGTCTTGACACTGCAGATTTGTTTAGAGGTGGAAGACCTTTTGAAAGAGAAATCATTTAGATGAATCACAAAATAAGATTTCAGGAAGAGGTTTTACTGCTGTGTCTGGAATTGATTAAAAGAATAAGAAAAGCAGGTTATACTACATTTGGAATACATTTAAACGCTGCTTCATTGCAGGAAACAGACACTTTCCTCTGTGGGTTTTCTGTTAATCTGTCTGGCATTAGAAAATATTAATGGTGAAGATAACAAGGCCTGTAAATGGAGAAAATACAATAATAATGAAAGTAACATAATACTGTCTTGTACACGCTGATAAAACCCACTGATCTCAGACGTACATATTCTCTCAACTTCTTATTTACAAGCTCTTCTTTTTCTAAGTTATGTAAATCAGCATGTAAAAGAAACATACAGCTTACTGAGGACACCGCTTCTCCTGTTTTTGCTTTCACATGTGAAGAAGTAATTATTCCAAAAACCTCATAAGATCATCACACCACAACTGCCAGGTTTTATGTTTCATTTTCTAGAATGCTAAACACACTTTATACTGATTATTTTTTTATCACTTTCACATTACGTTTTCTTTTGCATACTCATGTAAAAAAGTCCCAAGTAACTTCCAAGTCATCTTATTTCTTCAATAAAAAACATAAACAAAATCAATGTTTATGTGAGCACAGTCTTTGTATGTAATGGAGATATCAAAAATAAAAGGAAAAGCAAAAATACTTTGACAAAGCTACTTGTTTTGAGTCAATGTTAGAATCTTCCTTTGTTTTCAATTTTTTAGCTTATTGCATTAAAAGCCTTAATTTTAGGACTTGTCAGTGTCTTTACCGCTGATCACCTCAAAGCACACAGGAAACACACCCCAAAGACTCAGCAGGTAGATGCGTGTGTGTGCGTGTGTGTGTGTGTGTGCATGTGTGTGTGTGTGTGCGTGTGTATGCGTGTGCGTATGCGTGTGCGTATGCGTGTGCATGCGTGTGTGTGTAGGTCTGCTGTGTCCTGCAGTGTGACTGACCCGCTGATTGCCCTGCTCTGCTAATTGGCAGCTTTGTCTTTCTCTCAGCTGGCAGCCCAGCTTTGTCTCTGATTGGCTGAGAAAAGGAAGTTAACTCACAAACATTGGGATGGGGGTGAAAACAGCAGCTTCGTTTAGGAGGAAATGAGGCAATCCTTTTGTGTCCCTGAAAATAAATGCGGTTTCTTTTCACCAGCTAACTGTCAGCTGCACTTCCATCATATTAGATCACATTTTTGAAAAATATGAAGAAGTTTTTACAGTAAATTGACTCAACTTGCAGCTGGTATGATTTGCCAAAAACAAGAATGAAGAAAAGAAATGACGTTGAGTTGTAGTCATTTGCTAGGAATGTTTTTATATTTGGATATGGGATTGTTTAGTTAAGATGCCAACAAAGACGGGGTTAGAGGTCAAGCTTAAAGTACTTAAAGCCCTTTCTGCACTAAATAGAAAAACGTTTATCCTTCCTTGCTTTTATTTTCAGAGTAAAAGGATCTTGGTTCCACTTAATTAATGGCAAAAATATTACTTATTGCCTGTTGTAGCTAAACCTGGAGCAGATCTCTGTTGGGGCCTCATCACAAAGGATTAGGGCTGCACTAAGTTCTCCACGGCCTCTGCAGTTCAACACAACATGGCTGAACTGCATCATATTTGGAAAACCTTGGGCTCAGAGTCTGGAACAACATTATTATCATCAGTGTCGAACCGGTTCATCCTTAAATCAGATTTAGATCACTTTTGTGATAAAAAGCTGTTTTTTTTTTGTTTTGTTTAATATTTGCTAAGACTGTCTCACAGACAGATAATCTGTGAAAAAAATTAACAAAGCTCCTTTGCCTCTTCCCTTTGGATCTACTGCAATCTGCTGAAACTACACTCAGTCAGAAACAACCAATCAGAGCCAGGAGGATGTTCTTAGTGCTGTCAATCTGACTCGTGTATGCACTGCTCACACCCTCTCCCTTACTCTCTGCTAGGCTGCAGCTGCTTTCTTCTCCACAACAGAAGCTGCCATGAATGCTCAGCATGGCCACTAATGATGACAGATAAACAACTTTCTTGTAACGGTGACTTGTTTCTCTGCCATTAGCACGTTGGGAAGATGAGTGTAATTGACAGTGCTAACACCCTCCTCCTGTCTCTGATTGGCTGTTTTAGAGACTGTCTGCTGGACTTATTTCTAAGCACCCAGCTCTGCTCTCTTTAAAACTCTTCTGTGTACCAAATTATTGAAAGCTCCTTCCTGAAGATGTCTTGTGATTCTTTCTGGCCCTTTTTTAATCTCCTCGTTTAGACCCTGTCTCTGTTCACTGGCTTGTCTTGTTCTGCTTTACCGTTGTCAGTCTTCTACCAAGCTTCTGATCTTTTTTTGCACTCTGACCACTGAGCATGGCCTTAATGGAACCCTTGTTTAACCCTGTGGATTTGTTGCCAGTGGATTTTCTGACTTTTTTGTACCAAACTTGGTTTGTCCTGGACTTTGATTCCTCGTTATATGTTGTGACATCACTTCTCTCGTTTGCTGCTTCCTGGTTTCTCCAAATGAAAAGCCTGAGGAATATCACAATGTGCGGGCAAAAGAAAACATCACCTCACAAGAAAGTATCTCACCACTTGGATCAAAGTCCTGTTAGCAGTCCTGAAAAGGTTTGTGGCTGTCAGTTTGAGTCTCTGCTAAAGTTCGGACTCCAGCACAAACATTGGCCTCTGGGCGCTCACACAGAGGTCTCTCATCTCCTACTAACTTCAGGTTTATAATACATTTTTTAAAATTTATGCCATCTGGCTGACTTTGTGGGTCTGTTGTCTGGGTGGTTACACATTCGATGTGTTTTCAATACAGTACATACATAGTGGTTTTAATTTTTGATTTGAATACATTTAAAAATATATCACTCTTTGATGATTATCTCATTTGTTAACCTTCACATAAACCAGCAGAGGAGCAGGCATCCAGAGAGTGAGTCAGAAAAATAGTTGTGTGTGAGCACCTTGGAAGGTGAGATGTAAGATTCTCTAATCAATAGGAAATCCAACAACTGCAGCAAGACAAGCAAGGGCTTGAGGTGTTGATTTCTTGTAGTCGGGAAGCAGCAACTGTTTTAGGACAGTGGGAAGAACCTGGGCAGATACCAGAGTACAGTACACACACCAGAGTACAGTACACACACCAGAGTACAGTACACACACCAGAGTACAGTACACACACCAGAGTACAGTACACACTCCTAACAAGTCTCACCCAGCATCAGCTGAGAATCTATTAAAGAAGTGTACAGGTCATAAAAGCATTTCTATTTCAAGATTACAGGGGGTGCAGCGTCATCTTTTATTATTTTGTTTGATTTAATAGTGCTGTTAATTATTTGATAGACTGGAAGGATATCACTATCTCCTAACTAGTGAAAGGAGAAAACCTGGAAGAAGTTCAACTTTGACCCAGGACATGATGTGATGACGTGCTGACGGTGTCAGCAAAAGCAGGAGCTTCTTAAAGAGACGGAGTCCAATTTCAAGGCATCCAATTGCAAAGTTAAACTTCCTTTAAGTCATGTTTGATACCTACAGTATTTTTATAACCACTGAAGGTAACATGAGCCATTTCTCCACTAGAGCGTGCTAACTGGTTCTGCCTCAGTCCATTAGCGGCTGTTCTGTGTTTTTTGTATTCTCTTCAGAGGCAGTCCTAGCCGGTCCAAGCAGTGCACAGAAGCAATTGGATAGACAGACAGACATCTTGATGCTGAAGATAACACACAAACTGGATCCTTCTAATGTAAAGCTAGAAATGCTACAGTCCATCAAGCTAAGGGAAGCCTAAAACCAAACAGCAGAGCTCTGTGAGGATCCTGAAGTGAGGAGGATTTGTATTTGTACCTCTACTATCCATTTCTGATTAATCCTATTTAGTGTGGTTAATTGAAATGAATTCTGTGTAACTGTTCCAACCTTTGCAGACTTATTTGACCACTTAAAGTTCTACTATCTCTCTGTCTAATATTTTCTCCTGTTCCGTTCTGTTCACTTTTCTCCCACAGTCAAGTTATCAGCTGAGAGTACTGACTGTCGCTGCACAGCCTCCTGCTGGCTCATTATTTGTTTTCTCCACAGTGCAGCTCCACCTGTAGCCTTTTGGCATGTCTGCCTGTGTGCGTCTTTGGGGAGTTAAATTCACAGCTCCCCGGGTGTCTTGCTGCCTTTTGTGGCTGCAGACAAAGCTCTATCCTGCTGCTCCTATCTGGATCTTCAGAGGACAACGAAGTGAGGCAGTGACCCCCGAAACCAACCTGTCAAGTGCTGACAGGCCTTCCTTTCAAATCACAGACAAACACTGGCTTGATAAGAGTCCAAATACCAAGACCCTCATCATCACCTTCATCTGGGAATCATGGAGTAAAAGAGGCACTTCAGGAGTTGTAAGTTTTTAGGAAGCAAAGGTAAACTTAAATTTGGTTGAAAACATTACAATTTGATTTGGTTTGGTAGAAATGTGCATTCAGGATTGTTCTGTTTCTTAAGTTTGGGATTTATTTGTTTTTAATTTGACTTTTTTTTTTTTTTACTTTACAAAGCCAACCTTGACATTCCATGCTTCATTGACACTTTGTCATTTTGTTAAATTGACTACAAGACAGACAGTTTTAAAATATAATAAAAACAACTGACGTGAGTAAAGAAGAGTTTGTGTGGAGGAATTTCCCACAGTGTTAAAATTCAGACCTTAATCCTCTTACAGTATGTTTTCGGCTCTGACATGTTAACCAGGCAGAGCAACACTAATCCACCTTCTAAAGCGACATGGCAGCAGGACACACAGTGTGACTCCTGGGGAGAGGGGAAGCTGGATGAGAGGAGAAAAGTTCAGTCTGCAGTTCCAAAGCGGCTGTTTTTGAATCAGAAAACTTAAACCACGATATTGTAAATCTGAAAGAACCAAAGCATGACTAAGAACTACAGCTGTAATAACCTATAAAAATACAAAGACAAAACATTAAAACACTAACTCACAAGGTGGTATCATTTCAAATGAAGACCACACACAAGAAATTAACCATTTAAAACTCAGTTTGTTTCAGGCA
>NW_015114252.1:23446-32802 GCF_001443285.1 Poecilia latipinna | reverse complement strand
TTCTGTGAAATATATGTGCAAGTTAGTTTATACTGGCAGGTTTATGCTTTTATTTGTGTAGCACATTTCAGCAACAAGACAATTTAAAGTGCTTTACATGATGGAACTGTAAAAGAGTCCATAGTAATGGAATAATATACTGGAAAGCAGAGAACAATTAGATTTTGTGTTAAAGAGCTGTGTATAATCTGCATTAGTAGGTAATGTTTGTAATGTTTGGAGATTAAATCCTCAC
The DNA here is from genome assembly GCF_001443285.1 of Poecilia latipinna. Classification (NCBI taxonomy): domain Eukaryota; kingdom Metazoa; phylum Chordata; class Actinopteri; order Cyprinodontiformes; family Poeciliidae; genus Poecilia; species Poecilia latipinna. The sequence goes on along the minus strand of NW_015114252.1, from coordinate 32,567 downwards.
ACTCGCTCTCTGCTTGTGAGAAGTAGGAAATGTATATAGTTTATTCATGTTTTTAATACCTGTAAGAACATCTTTAAAGTACATTTTTCATTACCAATAGGAATATATGCTACAGGGGAAACTCCACATGTTCAACTATACTGCTTACATGGAGCAGTATTATGTATTTTCCAGGCAAATAGTGTCATTTTATAGCACAATGAAGTAACTGGTATCTTTAGTTGTTATAAAAATGTTGTACCAAACATGATTTAAAAGAAATTTGACTTTGCAAATTATCGCCTTGAAATTGGGCCTTTATCTCTTTAAGAAACTCCTGCTTTTTTCCTGCTCCACCTGCAGGACGCCGTTGCAACTTTCCTTAAGTCATTTAACAAACGTTCCTCAGGACTCCTGAAGTCTGGAGGAGCTGAGGGGTCTGTGAGGTGGAAGCTCAGTGGGAGACAGCAGCTTTGAGGAGGAGCTTTGTGGAAATAGGCGGTGCTTTGTGAATTGCTCAAACATACATGAACGAATCAAAGCAACACTCCAGGTATGTTTTTGAAGAGGGATTGACATTATAACATGATGTATAGCTAAATATTATTATCTTCTCCCCATTGATTATCACCTTTATACTCTTTCTGAAAAATTTTCAGAAAGAGGGCTTTCAGTTTCCAGTTTCCTCTTTTTTTCAGTAACCCATCGGCACTATTCAAATGGGATCTTATATATTGTCCCTTTTCATCTTCTTTTATCAAAAAGAGAAACCTGGACATCTGTGTTTTATCTAATTCTCTTCTTATTTTGAATCTGCCATTCCTATGCATGTCTATTTTAAAATCAATTCCAGTATTATGTACTACACAATACTACGTTGTTTCGAAGTAGTAATAAATTGTATCCTCCAAGGTGCCACCTTAAAGTTTATACTTTCCTTACTATCTTAATATCAATTATAAAATAATTGTCTTGCCACTGCTATGATAATGCCCAGAGCTACTTGTCAGTAAAACCACATAGTAACCATTGTCTAATGGGATGCATATCAATCACTGACTAAACCGTTACACTATGAAATTTCAGCCATGCTTGCTAATCAGCATTTTCTCAAAGGTCCTAAGAATTGATGCAGGTGGTCCAGATGTAGGTAAAATATTCTAAAAGAAAATCTGATTGTTTAGTGTTTACCGCGGAGCTTATTGAAAATGGCAGACTTTCACACTTTTTTCAGTTTCTCAGTTGATAGACTCAGTTGATAAAGACTCAAGCTTCTAACTGCGCCAACCTAAAAGGCTAATGTTGACTTGCATTAGCCTTTTAGGCTAATGCAAGTCAACATGTTGCAAGCAGACTGCTAGCAGGAGAGCTCTGTGTGCAGGATTGATGGGGAACTCTGACCTGACACGAAGCAGCGCTCCAAGACACACTCATCCATAAAGCTCCAGTATCAGCCAACACACATCTACATTCAGGCTGAAAGTGAATACTACAGGTTCCTCTCATCTTTCCTCCAGTCCCAACATGTCAATCGGCACACTACAATTAACCACCCTCCCACCAACCTTGCTCAACTTTATGCCATTACAAATAGAGTTATAAGACTTTAACAACATATTCACACCATGACTTGACCAACAGCCACATCAGAATCACAAACATAGAAGAGAAACTTTATTATTTTATGCATTTTTCCTGTTGACCCATCTCATTTCTTTTTACCACTTAATGATTTATTTATCTCGTCCTTCCTGCAACAACTAAAGCAAAATTAGACACAAAGAACAAAAACATATTTTTTTATTTATCATTCCTACACTTTTATAGTACGTTTCTTGTCCAAAATATATATTCATCAAAGTGTGCTTTGACAAAACACGATTAGTGGACGTCAGCCATGAACAGTTTGGTCTGGAAGTGTTAAAACTTCTTGACAGAACAGGTTCGGGGATCATCATTAGGCCCTGCATGACAAGATTGACAAGATGCTCTTTATTGCAAAGTTGAATTTTACAGCAGATTTTAAGGTAAATATGATCATATTGTTTTAACTGAAATTTAGATGATATTTTAGTTTTAGTCTAAATTCCAGCCTCTGTTAACCCACTGCTGTTCTTTCACACCTCACATATTTTCACTGCCGTCTCAGTCAAAAATAAAATAGTTTTTAACCAAATCAGGAGATGTTTGTGCTTTCTTTTCATCTTCCTCTTGCCTGTCTGTCTTTAGGCAAAGAGGCTGCAGGAGAGGCTGAACCGGGCTACAGTGCCAGATGGCGTCCTAAAGGCCGACTTTGATTCAACCTTAGCTTGACCCCATAGAAGGTTCCAATATCTTGAAAGACATTCTGCCTCGTTCTGATACCAGAGAAAGCTCATCCATCAGTCCTCAGTGACTTTAGACCTGTTGTCCTGATATCCTAAATCACAAAAGTCCTGGAGAAACTTCTGTTGGCTCAGCTCAATAAGTCAACAATAGCATATCAGGCCCCCTGTAGCTTACTGCTGTTTCCTGTTTCAGAAGACTTGCTGTCATTTGGACAAAGCAATCTGCTCTGTAGGGATTGTGTTCTTTCACTCCTCAAATACATTCAACACAATTCAGTGTGATTCGCTTTGTCAGAAAGTCCAAGACACAAAGGTGGAGGCATCAGCCTCACCTGGATCAATGACTACCTGACAAACAGAGATTAAAGGTTTGTGTCTAACCAGGTGGTCAGCAGCACAGGAGCACCATAGGGGACTGTACTCTCACCATTTCTTTTCACTCTGTCACTGGATGTCTTAGGTGCAAAGTTTCTGACTCTGCAGTCGTTGGTTGTAATAGAGATGGATGAGAAGTTGAGCAGAAGAGAGGTGGTGGAGTACTTTGTGACATAAAGTTGTTTCAAGATAAAACAACTTTATCTTGAAACAAAGGAGTTAATTGTAGATTTCAGGAGAAAATAGAGAAACCACTATTTTCATTATGGGAGAATGTATGGAAGTGGTGGAGGAATATGTATACCGTTATTACAGACAACTGACTGAAGGAATAGACTGTGCTCCTTGAGGAGACTCATGTCCTTTAGTGTTTGCAGCAAGATGAATGCTTATAAAACCAAATGTTCTGAGATCTAGCTGTCTGAAAGAAGGGTCAACAGGAGGTCATAACTTTTCATGAATGACAACAAGACTGGTGGTGTGTCTTTGTGTTGCATAGTGACCTGTTCAGGGAAGAGATGCATGGGTCCCAATATCTTTATCAGTCCAGATATTGAAAAACATTGTAGATTTAGTTCTAAAAATGTATAGATTTAGTTCTATACTTTGTGCTCTGACTGACATTATGTGGTATTACTTATTTTATATTATATTTAGCATTCCTAATTGCACTTCCTCAACCATTTGGTTTATTTCAGTTTATTTTTTAAATGTTTGACCAAGGTAGTCAATTTTTTAGTCTTAGTTTCTTTATTATATATGTTACATTGGCTGTTCTACTCCTTATTACACTGACTGAACAAATGAACATTGTTTTTCCATATTTGACTAAGCTAGTAAAGGTATCAGTATAGTTCAGTGTGCTCTACTGGTGCCAAGTTAGCAAATTAATTTGTAATTCAGTACATTTATGTCTGCATTAAAAAAAATCAACATTTTAAGTCCATTCAGCTGTTTTTCTGTATTGGGTTGGTATCAGCTGGTCCTAAACCTCAGATATTGGTATCACAAGTGGAAAAAGTAGTTTATCCTGCATGTGCCACTCACTGTGTTGGACACCATGAGTGATAGACACCAGCCCTCCTATGACACTGTAACAATAAAACCATATAGAAAATATACACCAACACTGAAATAATTTGGGACAAAACATTAAATAGAAATATTTCAAGGCCACGATGAACATTGACTCAACTACCTTGAACCAACAAACCAACCAGATTAGACATGGCTTCACAGCCTAGAACCTGAGCTGTAGACATGTTGAGCTGCTGTTGAGTCTTCAGTTTTTGACAACATCCAGAGGGTCTCTTATAATCAATCATCAACTATACTCCCTCCCTCCTCCCGTACACACACACACACACCCACACACACACACACACACACACGCACACACACACACACACACACACACACACACACACACATGCACGCACACACATGCACGCACACACATACATGCAGCAACAAACACACACTCGCTGCCCGTCCATCAGTGTTTCTCATCTCGTGGGACAGATCTGAGGTAATGGAGAAGGAGGAGAAATTAACAGGCTTGGTTGTTCAGCAGGCTGGGAGTGATCACATACTGACATTTGTGCACACACACGTGAGTTACCGCGGGAACAATCAAAGGCAATTAAAGTAAATGCAGCTGCAGATTAACCTTCAGTACATGCCCAGAAAACCATGCATAGGAATTACAGTAAATACATCAAAATCCTGGATAAATGAGTTGTTCACCAATAAGACGTGGAATTGAAAAACTTTTGAGTTTTGCTATGTCAAATGTTTTACTTTTCAGACCATTTAGTTTGTAAATTAGATTAATAATCTTATTCCTGTTTCTTTACCTACTTCACAGCAGTGCGTTATGGACTTGACACACATGAAGCAACAAACAAAAGAGAATTTTTTGGCAGACACGACTGTCTGCAAAGTTTTTAGCAACAGCAGATATTTTTGAAAAATCTCCCAAAAATTCAAATTTCTTATGATGCATTGCTGGCCTGCATGTACACATCTGCTTGTACGAGCTCAAAGTTTCACATGTATAAATTACGTCAGTCGCTCGGCTGCATGAGGACAAGCGACTGTCGCTTCATCACAACACTTCCATAGAAAATGAATGGAGAGGAAAATTTCTGAATTAATGTTCAAAACAAAATTACTTTCATTAAATCTTGCTGAATATAAAAAAATGAAAAACTGAATCTTCAGCAATGTCTGGTTTGAGACAATAAAACATTCTTTGAAAATGTGCATACAGTGGCGGTTGTTATGGGCTATACAGGCAGTTGCCCAGGGTGGCATCAGAAAGGGACGGGGCATCCAAGAACTAGAAAATAAACCTAAACTGTCATTTATATGCATGTGTAGTGGAGTGAGTTTCTTTTAGCTGCTGTTGAGTACTGGGGTACATCACTAACAGCTTTCTGCTATAAAAAAAATACACAAAAAAAACAACAACAACAAAGTCAGATTATAACTTGCATTTTAATTAGCTGGAGTGCGGCAGAAGGAGGGGCCATTCCTGCAAAAAACCACGACTGTCTGAAAACTTAGGCATAGTAATTAATTTTGATTAGTGACTGTGATTAATCTGATGATTTTTTTAAAATAAATTGTATATAATGTATACATATGACATCCAAACCTTATACAGACATTGCAGACATTATATTTCCTGAATCGTTGTATGAACACAGAGCTATTAGTGGTAAAACTTGTACAGTGGCTCCACAGCGCTGACCTTTGATCCTGTTGGTGTTCATGAACATGAAGTCAAACTTAAGTGAATTTAAGAGCAGGGCTGGGAATTGATGGAATAAAATGGCCCTCATCAATATTGATGCTGTTCTGGTAATTAGACTTCACATCTCAGACTCACAGAGACACACTGAGGGCACTGTGATTGGACAGCAGCCACGATCACTGTGTGTGTTAGGACAGGCTGAGGGAAATAAGCATTGGACAACAGCCACTGTGTGTACGAAGCAGTGTGTGCACAAATTTGAATGTGTTTGTATGCAAAAAACCTTGACATACTGCAGTTAATAGAGAGGTTTCTATGTGTTGAAGCAAATCACAACATGCTTGTGTGTTGTATATGTGTGTGTCCATCGATGAATGAATCCAGTCAAGTCCATCTGTTTGGCAGCAGAGAAGAATGTGAGGCCATCTGTGCTCTCACTGTGTGTATCTTTGTGTGTGTTTGTGGGTGTGTATGTGTCAGCCCCGAGGTGCAGTGTGTACGAGGCTGAGGTGATAAGAGCATACATAGTTACACACATGCACACACTGTGATCCCAGCTTGTCCTGCAGAGAAGTGAGAGCTCTTGTCTTCGTGTTGTTTCACACAGAGATGTAGTTAATGGTGTGTTTTTGTAGTTTGTGTTTGACAGTGTTTGCCTTATAAAATACAACATGGTTAAAATATTTGGTAACAGTCTTAATTTGGTGACAAAACAAGACTAAAACTCTACAAAAAAATAATCTCTTAAAGACTGTCTTGCTATCTTGGGAATATGGAAGTATAAACAGTCACACTAAATGGTCTGAGGTTAGAACTCAAAGCGCGTTTACACTCAGTCACCCAGCAGGTCAACACACACATCTGGGTTATGTGCATCAATATGGTGGGGAAGGAGATTGGAATCAAACCTACAACTTTCTGATTGCAAGACCCTTTCCTCCAAGCCCTAGTAGTAAGATTAAGTGTTTTTTTTTTTTTTTTTGTTGCTGTTTGTTTTAGTCACGGTCAGTTTGGCTTCAAACCTCAACCTCATATACAAGACTTGAAGATTCTGCTATGTGGTTCTATGGTTTGTTTGAGTTCCTTTGAACATCGTTTGTTTTGACCTTGTGGTGACCTTACAGATGCTCTAAAACCCTACAGTGGTTGTGTCTTAATCAAAAATCTGATGTGTAATGATGACACCTGACAAAATGTAATGTCTCAACTGTTGATAGTTTTTCTATGATTTTGTATGACTTTGTATTTTTGTGTTTTTATGATGCAAAGCACTTTGAAATGCCTTGTTGCTGAATAGCGCAAATACAATTTGATCGATTGATTGTTTGAAAATTCTTCCACAATGTGTGAGAATAGTGAAGTCACAGAAAATGGCAGAAAAAAATAACAACCAGTTTTTTCCATGGATGAATATATAAGCTACTGACAAAAAGTTAGCAATAGCTAGCACATATACTGGACCAAAAGGTTCAGCTAAAACATGCATGAAGTCACAAAGACATAATGTTAGCCTTGCATCAGTTTATAAGTAAGGAAGGACTCAGAAACATTGATCAGGCAGGTCTAATTTATCATATTTTATTAATGAGGATGAATACCTGTTGTTAAGATTATAATAAATAGTAAGAAATAAAGAAAGGGTGAAAACAAAGTGCTTTACTGACAGTATCCAACCTGAAAATAGGCAAACAGAGAAGGAGGAAAGACGTGCATCTGTGGTCTGAAGGACAGCAGCAGGCCCCAGACTACTGATAACCTTCATATATGGAACCAACTCCACCATGACACCTCACACTTCCCCTCATCTGAGATGTCTGCCAAAGCATTGCACTGATCTTTGTTCTTTGGAAATGTTGTGTTTTTACAACATGCACAGGGCTTTGATTCCCATGTAGTTGGAATAAATAGAACATATGTATTTATCACTTTATTGAGTTGAATTGCTCAAATTTACATTTTGGTTCTTAAAATTCAACACTTTTTTCACTTCTGCTTTTTTAAGACACCAACGTAATGCAGCAGTCAACTCACTTTGTTTGTGTGTTTGTTTTTTTAGGAAAGGTCTAAGGACAATGGATAGGATAATGTAGACATTTGAAAGAATAAAAGTCTGATTCCACAAATTATGAACTTTTATAACTTCAAATTGGTGGGTTTTCTGCACCAATTTACTTAATGGTTTATAAAAGTAATGCTCTTAATTTTAGTTCTACTGTTTTATCTATAATGACTAATTATGCTGTTTATCTTTTATTTTTTAGTTTTATAAAAAAAACTTAGTTATTGACTTGTTGCTTCCATATCTTGAAAAATCATTTTTGACGAAGAAACTTGCAAAAAAGTAGTTTATTTTGTTCTGGACAAGACAAGAGAGAAAGTAAAAGAAATTAAAACAAATCCAATATTTAACAGTATGGATTCTGTTTTTTTCTTTAGGATAACAAAAAACATCGGTCTCTCCACAATTTATTAAGGAGAACATTTTAAGATATCAGTGCAAGTGCAACACTATAACTGCATATGTCTTGATGATTTTCTGTGTGAAAAATCATAACTTTATATTAAGTTAAAAAGAAGTTAATCCAGTTTCAATTCCTAAAAGTATATTGAAGCTGTTTGTGGCTTTTTAACCCAGTAAAACTCTCAAGGTTGATCCACACTCTGCATTATGGGACAAATGTGTTCTTTTACTAGACATCGAAACATGAAGGTCTTTCTAACATACATTACATAGTTAATAAAGAGTTGAATTCTTTGAAAGTCATCATTCTCTTAATCATGAAGGACAGTTGGCATTGAGGGCCATGATTAACTACATTAACATATTATAAACTCTAAAGTACTCACTGGCAAACAAAATGTATAGCTAGACAGGAAGCTTTTTAAATAAATGATGCCTGTAGTGCTTTGCGAGATAGAAAAGCACTATGCAGTTGTTATACATTGTTTAATTATTTTTACTTTAACGATATATGGATATTTTCTTAGATATTTTGTTTAATATTTGTTTTTTGTTTCCTGTACCACTGCCCATCTAATTTAGTTCACCACTAAATGACAGTAAACTCTATTTCATTTTATTCTATTCCAAGGCCAGGAGGGGGCTGTTCATGTGTGTACGTTAACATCTCCGAGTGTGTTTATTTTTCAAGACACATTTCAGATTTCTCACACACACACAACTGCATATCATGTGGATACTTGCCCAAACCTTCCTTCAGCTCGGATCACTAACTAAATAAACTCCAGAGAACCTGGAACCATTACTCAGCTGCCAGCTGGGAGTGTGTGTGCGTGTTTGTGTGTGTTTATGTATCGGTGTGGGGACCAGGTTAAATGTTGAACATTCTAAGGTCTCTCAGCGATCGAGGTTTTCAGTCTTCTGACCAAATCTTAGTGTCTTAATCATGTTAATCTTGATCTGTAGCCATAGATTATCCTCAGCCACTCAATGTCCACAAACCCCTAAAGATGTGTGTGTGTGTGTGTGTGTGTGTGTGTGTATATGTGTGGCCTTGAGTCTGACACATTGTAAGGACCATGTTCCTAACAGAACATTGTGAGGACGAACTGCTTCTTATGGGGCTCAAAGCCCTGGCCCCATAAAAAGAAGTGCTGTTTTTGGGTTAAGTTTTAGGACTAACTTATGAGTTGAGTTTAGCTCAGGTTCAGGGTTAGGCAA
>NW_015114252.1:16506-20418 GCF_001443285.1 Poecilia latipinna | reverse complement strand
TGTGTGTGTGTGTGTGTGTGTGTGTGTGTGTGTGTGTGTGCGTTTGTTTGTAATACCCTGTGGGGATGATTTTCCTGACATATACTACGTATATGTGGAAACCCAAAAACAAGGTTTCCACAAAGGGAAACCTTGTTTTTGGGTCAGGGGTCAGAGTTAGGGCTAAGGTATGAATTGAGTTTTGGTTAGGGTTAGGAAAAGGGTAAAGGTCAGGTTTAGGCTGTAGAAATGAATGGAAGTCAATGGAAAGTCCCCACAAAGATAGCAACACAAACATGGGTGTGTGTGTGTGTGTGTGTATGTGTGCGCGCACGTGTGTGTGTGTGTGTGTGTGTGTGTGTGTGTGTGTGTATATGTGTGGCCTTGAGTCTGACACATTGTAAGGACCATGTTCCTAACAGAACATTGTGAGGACGAACTGCTTCTTATGGGGCTCAAAGCCCTGGCCCCATAAAAAGAAGTGCTGTTTTTGGGTTAAGTTTTAGGACTAACTTATGAGTTGAGTTTAGCTCAGGTTCAGGGTTAGGCAATATAATAAAATAAACACAAACTAGTTCATCTAAGGAACTCAGTGTTTCGGCTGTTTTGCAGTTTTCTGGAAGTTTGTTCCAGATTAGTGGTGTATAGAAGCTGAATGCTGCTTCTCCATGTTTGGTTCTGGTTCTGGATGCAGAGCAGAACCAGAAGACCTGAGAGGTTCAGGAAGGTAGATACAACAACAGCAGATATTTAATGTAGTTTGGCTGATTCTTCTTTCCATCATTGTCAGAAACAATTAATATTTGTCAACATTGGATTTCCTTCTGTCTTTAGGTCCCACTACAATCCTTCAGTCATGTTGAGTAGGCTTTGAGTAGGCAATTACAACAAAGCAATTCTTGTTTTTCTGCTTTGGTTGAATATGTGATGATGTCCTTGGGATCATTCTGGAGCATTAACAACTTTATAAAACCTGTTTCATGGAAACAGTGCCTTCGTATTGTTAGAGTGTGTTTGGTTGTGGTCTCCTAAATCAGTGCTTCCCAACCCTGGTCCTAAAGGCTCCCTGGCCAGCTTGTTTTAGGTGTTTCCTTGCTTCAGTCCAGGTGATTTCACTTGACCTGATTTGAATCAGGCCTATTAAAGCAGGACATCTAAAACATGCTGGGCAGTGTGGCTTGTGGACCAGAGTTGGGAAACACGCTCCTAAATAAATATTAATATTTGTTTCCATTCATTCATTTTCAATCCCGTTCAATGTGACTGAAGGTTGTATACATAAAACAAGTTATATAAACAACAAGGATGTTTTTTTTCTTTTCCAGACCTTGTCAATGCAGAAAACAAAGATCCTTCCAATTCCTGGTTTTGTGGGAATGTGAACTTGCTAAATGTATATCTTCTATACTGTGCAGAGCTGCTTGGAGCTGAGACAGATGGACAGGCATAACCTTATCCCATCCATCTGCAGTTGTCTTCTATGTTTCATCTGATCATATATTCATCACAGTATATATAGACACATATAGATAGATGCAGATTGAGTGCCAGCAGTACTGAGGCCTCCTCCTTTTCCAGACCTCCATCTGTCTCTTCCACCCCCTGCCATGTTTGATTGACAGCCAGTCTTAGGTGGAAATAAGGAGTGATACGAGGGAGGGAGTCAAAAAGAACATAATTGAACAACAACAAAAAAAATCTGAAATACAATATTTTTATTTTCTGTCATTTGCATTTATGTTAGTTTGGAAGATTTATTATAAAAATAGCTGGCAGTGAACTGACCCCAAAACCTTTCTGGAGTTGTGTCAAAACACTGATCATGGAGCAAGCAACACACCTAGTGTGATTTACCAATCTATAGAAAATACATGACACATCACTTTTGTAGTTTATATAACTAAAAATATTAATATGCATCGTTATGTTCCATGACTGCAAGTTGACACTATAGAAATTGGAAATGGCTGCTGTGATTTTAGCTGGTTAACAGAACTCTGCAGGCAGTAGTTGGTTTTCTGATGGGAATCTTTCATTTGTTGAGGCCTTTTATCACCAGAAGAACATTTTCAGGATTAAATGACTAATGTCTCAGAAAGATCTAGAGAAACTCATCAATGAGTTTATCTTTAGTTACATTGATTACTGCCACAGTGCCTTCACAGATCTGTCTAAAAAAATCAACCCTCCAGCTGCAGCTGATCCAAAACGCCGCTGCTGACATTCTGATCAGGAAGATAGAGAATATCACCCAGTAAATGATTCTTCCACTGAGAGAACAGACTTTTAAATCCTGTTGTTGGTTTATAAATTACTGAATGGCTTAAAGATCTGCTGTTGTTGTATCAACCTTCCAGACGTCTCAGGTCTTCTGGTTCTGGTCAATTTTGCATACCAAGAACCAGAACCAAACATGGAGAAGCAGCAGTTTTCTGCAGTCTTCCCAAAAACTGTAAACAATTGGAACACTGAGTTCCTTTAAATCAAGGCTGAAAACACATTTGTTTAGAGTCGTCTTTAATCATAGCTGAATTCTAGATTGAATTGCAGCTTTTTTATTACTATGCTGTTATAATGAATGTTTCTTTTTATGATACTTTAGTGTGTTATGTTTTTGTAAATTTAAAGTCTTTTGAACCGCCTTATTCCTAAAATGTGCTATATAAATAAAGTTGACTTAAAGTTCCTCAGCATTCAAAAAGTTACGTCTTAAAAGTGTAAAGTAAGTGTGTGTTTGCGTTGCAAATGTGTCTCTCCTGGTTGTAACAACCTCCAGAAGTCAGACTTCGACACTATAAAAACAGATTTAGGTAAATAATAAAGAGGTACATAAAGAATTCAGTAGAAAAGCATAATCGTTTCACAATCAACAGGTTATGAGTGTGATTCCAACTCCCTCTTCTGCTGCATGTTGAAGTGTCCTTGGGCAAGACAGTTTCACCCAAATTACATGTTGATGACCAACATGTGTGATGTGAGTTTCTGTGGATTAGTGAAGATTTTAGTACAAAAGTGGTTTGAGTGGTCAGTAAGGCCAAAAAGGCACGCTGTAAGTGCAGTCCATTTACTGTTTTATATTTATCAGTCAAAATCAGTATCATCCAACATTAGACTTAACATTTGTTATTGTTGTTTCATGTTTCATATTATTGATGTGTAAAATGAAACAGCCAAAGGCGCAGACTGGAACTGTTCTGTGTCCTCTTCCTGTCAAAGTGTTTGATCAGCCTGAAACCGTCAAGATTTACAGAAACACAAATTTCAGCGTCTCAGTAGTATCCATCTCTCTCTCTCTCTCTCTCTCTCTCTCTCTCTCTCTCTCTCTATCCTAATTTGAATCAACTAAATGCATTGGAAAGCTCTCCAGTTAGAACTGGACTCCTCATTTGCCATATCCTTACATTGACCTAATAGGAAGTCACCACAACATTTTTAGAGTTTGCAAGAAAGAAATAAAAAAGGAAGAAAAGAGAACAGAAAAAAGGAAGGTATGCTTTGGTCGTTTTAAACTTAAAAGGCTGGTGATGAAAAGTATGAAAAACAAGGTATTGGTCATTGGCTTCACAGTTAGAGGACAACACTGGCCAACCAGCATATTAAGTCTAAAATGGTATACTCATAAGAAACCAATTCACTTCCTTAAAGGGTTACTTTTTTCGTTTTTAGTGTGTTTCTGGTCTTATTGACACACCCATGTCAAAAAGAATGTTTCAAAGAACTTACCCCAGCTGTGGTGCCAATGTTTGCCTTCATACACTCCTGGTTTTATGGAGGGATATTATTCCTTTTAGAGTTTAGACTTAACTGTCATTGCTTTTGTCATAACATTTCTCAGTACTGAAATGGTGATCCATTCATTTTGATTTTAGTTTTTCCTAGAGGTGTGCCGATCGATCGGTCACCGATCATAATCGGGCCGATTTTCGTGAAAAA
>NW_015114252.1:9107-12409 GCF_001443285.1 Poecilia latipinna | reverse complement strand
TATGATAAAAAAATAAAATAATAATAATAATGTGATTGGTATCGGTGATCAGTATCGGTGATCGACCCTCATTGGTGATCGGTATCGGTATCGGGAGGAAAAAACCTGATTGGCACATCTCTAGTTTTTCCATGAATCAGGGTATTTTAATGAAGCATTTGTTAGTCTGTAATAGGTTAACTCACTGTTGAAACAGGAAAACTGTAGGTTTCTCACACTTTCTAAAGCCATAGAGAAATGGCAAGCAAAGCAAAAGATGAGGAGAGGATGTAGGATGCAAAGGAGATATATTTAGGAGAGTGGCAGATTGTGCCCATGTATTTGGGTCTCTCCATATCCATCTTTTAATCTGTCATCTATCATCTACACCTTTACTGACAGACAAGATCCAAGAAGAGGCGGACATATTTTTAATAACCTCTGTCTTCCAAAACTTCCTGTTTTTGTGGTGAAAATGGCTGCCGTTAAAACTGTCTCTTTCTCTAATGGATGTTGGCATATAGCAAGCCATTTAGAAGACTGCATTATAGACTACAGAAAGAGGTGGAAATACATGAAGAAATATATAGTTCATAACTAAGCAGGTCATCTTGCAACAAACAGAATTTTTGGACAGACAAATTTGAATTCAAACTATATTTCTTTGCCCGAAAATCCTGAATCTCATGAGGATGTTAGCTGTAAAAGTGAGTACACAGGGTTGCTACATGTATTTGATGACAAATTAAATTATTTTCTAGACTCAAATTACCAATGGCCATCCATCCACCCACCCACCCACCCATCCATCCATCCATCCATCCATCCATCCATCCATCCATCCATCCATCCATCCATCCATCCATCCATCCATCCATCCATCCCTTGAAACAAGAAAAAAAAAAGATTTGCTAAATGACAGCATAAAAAGAGAAATTCAAAAAAATGTACATACATTTCCATAATATTTGATAAAACTGACTTTAAATCTGTGTGACTAGGTCAAATATTCTGGAAATCCTTACCCAATCTGGTTAAGTCTTTTGCACTTGCCTCATGGCAGCACTGGTGTAACTGAGTCAAATGTGTAGAAACACTTTCCACAATATCAATTTTGTTGTCCTTAAGGCATGTTGCAACCGATGAAAAAACTTTCCAAAAGATTCACAAGTTTTGTTTTGTTGTTTTTTTCTCAATAAAGCAACGGTCTCAGGTGCCAAACATATTTGAAGAAAGATACAGAAAGAGACATTCACAAACAGACAGGAAAAGCTGAGTTATAGTCACATGCAGCATTGTTAAGCTGCACAGACAGAGGGGGGAGTAATTGCTATTTTGAAATGAGTAAAATTAACTTGTAACCCCAACAGGCATTATTGACATTGAATACATCAAATTAGCAGTTATTTTCCAACACTTTACATATCAAACTAATAAGTAGTTTACTTACTGTTGAGAAGTGAACAAAGCTCTCTAACACATTCAGAACTAATATTTGTTGCTCAAATCTGTGGAAGACGGTGTCTTCAACAGTCCCACAACTGCCTCAAACACAATGATTTATTTTTTGAAAAAGGAACAAAAACTAGAACAGTCATTCATAGCTTTTGTCGAGAAAACAAAGAAACTTCTATCTCTGTTGTCACCTAGCAACAGCTTTCCTGTGACTTATAGTAAAACTAACTATCCTCATGGCTTATGTTGGGGGTCCCTCCCAAAAGCCTGAAATGAGAGTTAACTACTGGCTTGTTGTGGTATTTGTGAATTTTATTATTAACAATATTTAAAAAAAGCTCCAATCAAGTTTATTTGACATATTAGCAGAACAGCTCTTTCTGTTTTTGTTGTAAAACCCTGCCATCCATCTATGGCCTTACATGATCCTGAAGTGGGTCTCAGGGGTAACAGGGTAAGGGGGGTGATGGTGGCAATGTTGGTAGGAGTTTGTCCCATAATCGATATTTTGTTGGTTCGAGCCCAAAACTCTGTGTGTCTCTGTGTCCTTGGGAAGACCCTCCACCCACCTAGTCTGCTGGTGGTGGTCAGAGGGTGCAGTGGCACCGGTGGCTACAGTCCAGTAGCTCACCACCATCAACATGTGAGTGTGAATGGTTGGATGTAGTGCAAAGCGATTTGGGGGTCATAAAGTGTTATATAAGTACAGACCATTTACCCCACCAAGGATGGAAACACACACCTCCTGGAGGTAATCCAGGGTGTTCCCTCACCAGATGGGACTGTTGTCTCTAAAGCCAGTTCCTGATCTGCCTCTTGGTCTCCTTCTAGTGGTGTTCTTCCTCTCTATCTCTTTACTGGAAACTCAGTTGTGTTGAATGCACCATAGGAGACTCCACAGTAACTTATGTTTACTTGAGATTGGGTAACCAAAGGGAAACCCAGACATCCCTATCCCCAGGGACACACTCTGGCTTATTTGGGGCATCCTATGGGGTTCTCTGGTGCGTCTGCCCTGGTATTCTGTGGGTTGGACCTGGAGAGGCACCCAGAAGACATGCAGATTAGATGTCCAAACAACTCTTACTGCTGCAGGGGAGCAGAGATTTTACTCTGGGACCCCTGGGTTCAGGCGTCTCAGCCACCCTAAGGAAGCTCATTTCAGTCTCTTGTATCCCGGATCTCGTTCTTTCAGTCATGATCCATATCTAATGACAACAGGTGAGGGATGAAATGTTGAAGGGCCTTTGAATTATGAGCTGTACTTTTTGGGACAGCTTCATCTTCACCACAACAGACCAGAGCAATACCTACATGATGTACTGATTCACTGACACCTGGCAGAATATAAGTGAATATTTACCCCTTATATTAGTATCAGAACAATAAACATGTTATCCTAAAAAATTGATTTAATTGTATTGTATGTTGCTTCTTCTTTCAACAACAGAGAGATACTTTTATTGATACATCTTCAGATGTTGCATGCCAGTGACAAAACCACAGCAACTTTTCACTTTGTTTTTTATACTGGAGATGAAGAGATTCTGTCATTCTTGGTCATGCATACACATGCATAATCATACCCTGAGATAGACAGATATAGTATGAATGTCTTGCTGTGATGTATATGAGGGTACAGTTACATCCCGGGGTTAATAATGGAGCTGTCAGTTTGATGTGCATACCTGTGTGTGTGTATATCTGTGTAAGCCATTAATAGTGTGTTAGCTGCTATTACAGTTGAGGGCTTTGCGCCAACAGGGTTGACTTGCTCCTATTCAGTCTATTCAGACATAATAACTTTGTGGCAAATAAATAAAGCAGTGGTGGAGAAAGTACTCAAAAAATGTACTTAAGTAAAAGTA